>NW_027460291.1:5604014-5753720 GCF_050947875.1 Dermacentor variabilis
GGTGGCCTCCAAGGCCCTGCTTTTCGAGGCAAGGCCTACGCTGAAAACTACCCGCTCGTGTGAGCGGAAGTCCAGCGGCTTCCAAGAGTCGATGGACACAACCCCGAGCCAGAAGGCGCATCTAGCGCCTCGGGAGCGGCGCGAGTTTTGCGACCGCTCCAAGAAAGACAAAACCCGTACCATAATCACGGGGCTGAAGAGGCTCCGTAAGTCATTTCTCTGTCTTAACTCCTCTTGACACACAGCATAAAAACACGAACAATATGGCTACACAAATAATACACTGGAACATTAGACGTCTTATCCACAACCTCGATGAAATTATAGCCCTCTTACACAAACATAACCCAAAGGTGCTGTGTGTTCAGGAGACACATCTTAAATGCACACAAACAAACTTTCTTTGTCAGTACGCCATCTACCGTAAAGACCGCAACGAGGCGAATACCTCGTCTGGCGGTGTAGCAATAGTTGTAGACAAGTCCGTAGCTTGTCACCAGGTCGCCCTTCAGACGCCCCTTGAGGCAGTGTCAATTCGGGCAATTCTTTTTAATAAATTGATCACTGTATGTTGCTTATACATACCCCCTAATTTTCATCTGGAAAAAAGTGATTTTTATAACCTAACTGACCAGCTTCCGGACCCTTATATACTCGCAGGCGATTTTAATGCCCACCACACCATGGGGGGAGACTCGCGATGTGACGCAAGAGGTCGTTTCATTGAAAATTTTCTTATGAACTCCGGTGCATGCCTCTTCAACAAGAAGGAGCCAACTTATTATAATATTCATAGTAATTCATATTCATCAATAGACCTGTCTATTGGCTCGGCTTCAATTTTCCCGGACTTGCAATGGCATGTAATAAAAAATTCCTATGGAAGTGACCATTTTCCTGCAATGTTAAATTCAATGCCTCAACATGAATGCCCCCTACATACACCCCGGTGGAAACTAGCCTCCACCGAATGGAATGATTTTAAGGAAGCAACTTACTTATCACGAGATCTTACCACTGATTTTAACCTAGAAATGCAGTAGCATATTTTACTTGTTTTGTAATTGACGCAGCTGAAAAGTTCATTCCCCAAACACAAGATCTCTCTTGTAAAAGACGGGTACCCTGGTGGAACGAACAGTGCAGACTGGCACGAAAGAAAGAAAACAAAGCGTGGGGTTTGCTGCGTCGCTCCCCGACTGCAGAAAACCTCATAGAATTTAAACTGACAAAGTCACAAGGAAGGCGCACACGCAGACAGGCAAGGAGGGCTAGCTGGAAGAGGTTTCTCTCGGGCATCACTTCCTACACCCAAGAGTCCAAAGTTCGGAATGATATAAGAAAGATAAAGGGGCAACAAATCCACCCTCTGCCCTTAGTGGACGACCAAGGGACTACCTTGGAGGACCAGGCGAACGCTCTAGGCGAACACTTCGAACATGTATCAAGCTCCACACATTACACAAAATCATTCCTCAAATATAAACAATTAGCAGAACTTAAGACACTTGATCGTAAATGCCTTCTGGATGAACCTTATAACCGTCCTTTTGACAATGCCGAGCTTAAAGCTGCATTGAGCAAATGTAGAAGCTCTGCATCGGGAGCTGATAGAATCATCTATGACATGATTAAGAACTTACACGAAGACACACAAATGACACTTCTGGCACTTTTCAGCTCTATCCGGGCTGCCGGATACCTCCCATCCTCATGGAAGGAAGCTATTGTTATTCCCGTCGTGAAGCTGGGTAAAGATCCTTCCTTGGCGGCAAGCTATCGCCCGATAGCTCTTACAAGTTGTCTTTGTAAGCTATTCGAAAAAATGATTAATCGTCGACTAATACATTTCCTTGAACTGAACAATATGCTTGATCCCTATCAGTGTGGCTTCAGAGAAGGGCGGTCCACGACTGATCATCTTGTACGCATTGAAGCAAATATCCGCGATGCATTTGTACATAAACAGTTCTTATCGATATACCTCGATATGGAGAAGGCGTACGACACGACGTGGCGATACGGGATCTTGCGAGACTTGTCGGGGATGGGCATCCGTAGAAATATGCTAAACATAATAGAAAACTATCTGTCCAAACGTACCTTCCGCATGAAAATCAGCAATGCATTGTCGCGATCTATTATACAAGAAAATGGTGTACCTCAAGGAGGTGTGCTTAGCTGCACATTCTTTATCGTGAAAATGAACAACCTTCGTGCTTCATTACCGCCAGAAATTTTTTATTCTGTTTACGTAGATGATATAGAAATAGTTTTCAAATCCTGCAACCTTACAGTGTGTGAGAGGCAAGTACAACATGGCTTGAACAAAGTATCTAAATGGGCAGACGAAAACGGATTTAAAGTGAACCCGAACAAAAGTTCCTGTGTGCTTTTCACAAGAAAGAGAGGCCTTGTTGCAGATCCCAATATCGAAATGTATGTCCAGCAAATCCCTGTGAACAAAGAGCACAAGTTCTTAGGTATCATACTTGACTCTAAACTAACATTTATTCCACACATAAAGTATCTCAAGGTGAAATGCTTAAAAACAATGAACTTACTGAAAATATTATCCCATACAACATGGGGTAGCGACAGAAACAAAGCCTCGTTCGATCACGATTGGACTACGGTGCCGTGATTTATCATTCTGCAGCCCCGAGCGCACTAAATATGCTAGATCCGGTTCACAATTTAGGAATTCGACTGGCCACTGGCGCTTTCAGAACAAGTCCCATTGAAAGTTTGTATGTCGAATCAAATGAGTGGTCACTCCATCTCCAGAGAACATACATCAGCCAAACATATTTCCTGAAAGTCCACTCTAATCCTGAACATCCGTGTTTTAATACCCTTAACGATATGACATATGATACACTCTTTCGTAATCGTTCCTCAGTAAGACAGCCCTTCTCACTTCGTGTGAGGGACCTTAGTGTTGAAATGGATGTCCCAATCCTCAAACATCGCCTAATGCCTCCAGCTAAGCTGCTACCACCTTGGGAGTGGCAGATGATACAATGTGATATATCTTTCATGCAAGTTACAAAATACGCTCCAGAGATTGAACTCCAAATGCATTTCCGGGAACTCCCATACAAATACTGCAGCACGGAGTTCTACACAGACGCATCGAAGTCACGCGAGGGGGTGTCTTATGCAGCCGTCGGCCCATCCTTCTCAGAATCCGATGTGCTGCATCCGGAAGCAAGTATCTTTACGGCTGAGGCCTACGCACTACTGTCGGCTGTAAAGCATATAAGGAAAACAAAACTAAAAGAATCTGTTATATATACGGACTCCCTAAGCGCTGTGAAGGCTTTGATGTCATTTTGTAAACACAAAAATCCAGTAATCAATGAATTATATTCCGTCCTATGTAAAGCATATATATGCAACCAGCATGTCATAATATGCTGGGTGCCGGGTCATAGTGGCATCGAAGGTAACGTTCTGGCAGACCAGATGGCCCCATCAATTGCATCGTGTTCTGTTCATCCTAGTGCTGCAGTCCCTGTCACAGATCTGACGCCCTTATTGCGCAGGAAACTGCGAAACTACTGGCAATGCTTGTGGGACCTGGAAACAAATAATAAGCTGCATGTAATAAAGCCACAATTAGGTTTCTGGCCTCCTGTAACAAAATTACGCCGGACAGATGTCCTATTCTGTCGTCTAATAGGACACACATTTGGCACACATAAGTTTTTACTCACTGGAAACGACCCTCCGACCTGTGACAGATGCGGGGAGAGGCTGACCGTGCTGCACGTCTTCCTGGAGTGTCGGAAAGCCGAATCTGAGAGGAGACATTTTTCCTTAGCGTACCGTCAACACATTCCTCTTCATCCTGTAATGTTTCTCGGTCCAGAACCGCTTTTTAATACAAACACAGTCCTAGGTTTCCTCAGAGATGTTGTCCTACACGTTATTAGTCCGATACATTCGTAGCGCTTCCTCTCTTGAGAGGATGCCGCTGTGAAAGTCATACTGTATAGCACATGGCTCCAGGCCCTTGTGTTTCAAGGGCTCTGGCGAGGCAGTAGTGCTCCAGGTAATTTTACGATCTCACCTATCTTTTATAATGCATCATTCTTTCACGATGGATTTTATTGCTCATAGAACATGTCATTATCATCGACATAATCTTATAACAGATAGATTTTACGCACTCTAGAGCGACTATTTTAAGGCCCCTTTACAGCCACGTCACATCAACCTCATTGAACTCATAACTGCATTGCGAATTCATCAACACTGGCTTGGCGCTCTTTGGCCATACCTGGCCCTTGCGCCAATAAAAACCAAACATTCATTCATTGAAATAATTCAAGCTGCTCCGTAAGCGCGATTTTTGCATGCTACTCAACAAAAGAAAATTGTGACGACCTCGTCGTCTGCTGGGAATCGAACACCTCCTAGCATTGACAACTCGCAAAGGCGTACGAAGCAAACGTGAAAATTCACTTCATTTGATGTGTAGCGTGTCAACAAACGCATAGCAATCGGAGAATGCAATCTGCGGTACAAGTTTTTTATTCTCCCTTCGCGTACGTACCGAATTCGACGATCCACGTCTCCGCGCATTGCACTTGTCGTGCGAGACGCCATTTTTCAAAACAAACCGGCGAAATAGCTCCGTTGACAGCTCTCCGCGCAATTTCGACGGAAAATCGCAGCGATCGGTGCGACGGTGCGACTGTGCGACCAACCGGTTGGTCGCAGCCGAAAATCTGGGGGTCGGCACGGCGACTGCGATTTTCATCGCAAACGACGGTAGTCGCACTTCCGGTGCGATAAAAATCGCATCATGTGAAAAAGGCTTTAACCTTCCAAAGCAGCGCCATTCGCTTCTCTCCTGCTCCGCTCTGCGCGGCCTCGATGGGGGCGCCGCCTGTTGTGGGCGTGCCGTAGCAGACGACGGCTAACACGCTACGGGAACAAATCCGCGGAAAAGCTTGTTCGAGCACTGCGGAGCAGTTTTTTTCAATACAGATGTTGCTTCGTCAGTCGGTAACTGGCCTTAAAAATGTGTTGGAATTGTGGAAGAAATAGATAAAAGGACGATTATTCAAGGCGTACTTAAGGCGTAAAGTGCACGCACGTTGAGAGTTCGTGTTGCTGAAACAAGACGCAAGCACGCGGTCTGCTCAAACACGCGCGTAATTACGAAAGTTTCATGTTTTGACAGGGTGAAAGTATGTGTACGTGGTTTCGTAGGTTCAGTTGCGTACCTGCAGGATACTTTTGTTCGGCCGGCGCGTGAGAAATTCCGACTGTCTGTGGTCAGCGATGCCTGGCAACAGGGCGCCTTTTTTTCAGAGCGGGGTGCTTTGGGTAATTGGACGATAGATTATTTTTTTTTTACAAGTACTGCTCCAGGAAGGCATATGTAACGGCTAACGGAGGCCTCTGAAGAGCACGTGACATTACAATAAAGCAGGTGGTGCAGGTAGTGTTCGCATACAAAATCGGCTGTCTGCTATAGCGGACAGCCTTCCTTATACTCTCTTGGCATGCACAGGCTTCGGCGAGCCCCATCCAGCCCTGGCTCTAGCTTTGGTGCTCCCGTTGCAGCTTTGGTGCCCTGGAGGTGGCGTCAATAGTACGAAGTAAGGACACGCTGTTACAACTAGTAAATAAAATATATTGAAGAAATACAATCACGCTGAGGCGCCAACTTCTAAAGAAGCGCTAGCGCGCCCGCGCGAGAATTATGAAACGCCAACGAGGAATTTACCGGTCCACGTACGACTCTACAATCAAAGTGCACGTTAAACATCCCCTGGCGACCTAGATAAACTTATCCGGAGCCACATATGCACTACGACCTCCATCAGAGCTTTAGTCGCTTCGGGACGTTAAAAACGTTAATCACAACAAACCAAATCAACACATACGGGCGTACATTCGAAGCTAAAAGACTGTATCCATAAGTCATAGTAAGCCTTACAAAAGCATTGAGAATGTTCTAACTTCTGGTGGAGCTCAAAACACACCAAAACACATTCGAAAAAAAAGTCAACTGCAACGCGTTAAAAACCACGCAGAGCATGAACACATACTTTTTTCGAATCGGAAGGTGTCAACTAGGTTCAAAAGAAGAGGTTGTGTGGAGCCGTGGATCTCACTTCACCCTGCTGTTAAAAGCGCAAAATGCAGACAAGAGACGAGACAAGAAGACACCACAGCCGCTGTGGTGTCTTCTTGTCTCTTGTCTGCATTTTGCGCTGTTAACAGCAGGATGGAAAATCAACAAGCCCAAGCTGCTATTCTAGCGAAATACTTACTTCACGAAGCCGTGCGTTCTTTGTAACTTCGTCGAAGTCAACCCGCCCGATCCTGTGAATCCACACTTTTCTTTTTGCGTTGCGCCCGCCGGATGGCGAAGCAAAAAGCTTTTTGCCCTCGCTGTGTCTGTTGCGGCAACCGAAGGCGCAGCAGCACGGCATCGCAATTAAGTTCTCGGCCCTAACACATTCTATTACGCTAACGCATTCCGTCAATCCACCTGCCGTACTTTTGTCGCGCAGGCTCAACAACGGAGGTCGGAGCGCGCTGGAAAGAAAATATATACAAAAGCGCGGCGCCTGCTCCGCTCTGGAAAGAAAAAAATATACAAAAGCACGGAGCCTGCTTCCACGTTACACAGATTGGCCAATGGGGGAGCGGAGGAGGCTGGGGAGACATGAGGCGTGGAGGAGGAAGCGCCAGGGTGAGCGGGGTGGCGGAAAGATCTAAGAATGGCGCTACTTTTGAAGAATTGAAGGGTTTTAGGTTGAAAACATAGAGTTAGTAGAACAACTCTAGAGGAAAAGCTGGGCCGGAAAAGTGGGAACCTCTAGGGCGCCGCCCTGTTGCTACTGGTAAATGTGGCCAGCGGAATTACTATTGAAAGAGCTGAAAACAAGTACAGGTCACTTTATGCTTTGTCATTTAAAAACGCATATCTGATGGTTTATGAAGGTGGTGCGTTAATATTAAGTTTACAGAAAGCGACCGCGAAGTCTGTGACTTATGTCAATCATGATGTACGCATTCATGCAATAAAGGATGACGCGAATTTCGGTTTCGAATTCGTTTTTTCGATGCGTAGTAGTTTCGTACAGTTTAGGTTTGACATGCGATCGCGCGTCGACATCGGACGCTATGGCACACTCATTCCTTATGTGCCACCGAAGCCCCGAAGTGCTCTGGCATATACCTTCACATGCAAGCAAACGAAGTATCTCCTTGTTGAGAAGATCACGTGAGTAGGCAGCTCTTGTGGTGCATCACAATCGTTTGATAAGCGTCACAGTAGAGCATTTTTCTACATGCGGAGCGGTGTTTTTAATTGCAGGTTTCCCTTCAGTAGGAAATTGCTGGGCAGGCGGACCAGTGCACCGGAATTGTACTGGCGAAGCCACAAGCAACTCAAAGAACCTGTTTAATTGTTGCACTTTGAACAATCATGCTTCTACAAAGGCCACAGCAGAAAAACAACCTGATGCCGAGTATTTCTGTGCCACGAAGTAATCAAGAAGCGAGTGCCTAATGCGGACGAAATCGAGTGCATCGAGACTTAGAACGACAGAAAGTTGAGCTAGTTGGTAAGGATTCATTATACAAAACAGAGGTGAGGCGTACAGACAGTACACAAGAGTATAGAAGTGGGCGGCGCTCGTGTTGTTTGCTTGTAAATACTCTACTCTTGTGTCCTGTCTGCACGCCTCACCTCCGTTTTGCATAACGAGTGCATAAACTAACATATTAATAGCGTAGGCGTTTTATTAACTGTGCAATATTTGCAATACTTCCTTGCATGCCATTTCATGTGGAATATCTTTTCTGGTCACAAATTTGTGCCGCGAATCTGTTTGCATGATCGGCTCCGGGCCTGTGGGACCCTTCACTTGCACTTGATGCTGAGTCTTTTAAATGTACCCATAAACTGCAGATATGCACATCGGATCCCTGCGAGCAATATAAAAATTCAATTATTTTTGACAACAGGCACATATGCAATACTGACATAATTTCAAATACCACTAAGCAGCTGGGACACATTTTTGTTGACCATACTCGCAGGTAAAATAAGTAGATCATGTGGACAGCTCCAGCTCATTTTCCTTAAATCAGTGTGTACAAAGGGTATGCAAAAATAATTTTTTTCTCGCGCACCGATTACTTTGCTGTATAAGCAAGAGAACCCACCACGTTAGTGTAACGTATCTTGTACATCACACTAATATGTGCTTTAATATACCAAGTGAGATGAGTTACTTTTATGGCTCATTCAGTCATAGCACAGTGCAAGCTGCATTCATCAATCTTCAATTGAATTTTGCAAATATTTAATGAAACCTGTTTCCCTTTTATGCAGATATGCAATGGCAAGCCCTTCCATGTGTTCCAAAGGTAAAATTTAAGCTCTAAATTAAAGAAGACATTTCTAGTCAGAAACAAGCAAAAATGGTGAATACAGAGTATCAGAAGCCCAAGGTACAGAAATTATGAGAAGTGTCGAATGATTTTAAGGAAACAGTCGTATTTGAAAATGCAAGACTCTTTAGTGGAGGTCAAGCAAGTCAATATATTTAGAATACTCTGCAAAATTATGCGAGCGAGGGGATTCAAACAATGGGTCAGGAAATGCGTTGTTTTTCTGCAAAACGAAAGCTGATTGGCATTACATAAGTCACTTTACCCTCATGGGACTGCTGCTTGATAAATTCAGAAATATACCAAAAAGCAAGACACGCACAAATAAAAACAATTTAATGATGCTCTCTCCACACTGGGCTAAATAAAAACAAACACATCACATCTAATATGGACATATCAGACGCCTTGTGAAACACCAAAGGAAAAATTCAGTTTCGAACTATGGCATTGGCCGCATAGATGTGGGGGGCCTTGCACTAATAGTAATAGTTACCACTGCATTTAGAAATTGAAAGCATTCATGCAGACAAGGATGATTCTTTATATTTTTGGCTACCACATCAAATGCCTCCACCAAGTGTTACAATGCTGCACGCAGCCACACTGAGGATCTCGCAGCAACACCTGCAGGTAAAAAGCAGAAGCAGTGAAAGTGATGGTGTGTACTGGACACTATGTTTGAAAACTTTTAGGCAAGAAGAGTGCAAGAAGCAGTCATAACTACTGCATTTATTTCCATAATTCCCCATTTGAATGGCCTTTTTTTTTTGCTTAGACAATGCCTACGCCTAGCCACAGCAGCTCCCTCACACAGACTCCGCAAGGCGAGAGGCCGTGAAGGCAAATGCAGGTAAGAGGCAAGGAGCAATAGCACTGGTATCAACATTCATCTAATTGCTTTCTTTTTCTTTCGTTTAGGCAGGCAGCACAGCTCGAACAGCCACCTTGACTGCGGGTGTGTCACCCTATTCGCCAAGGAAGTATTTGAGGGAAAGCGACAGGCAATGTGAACAGCCAGTTCTCCATGTAAACGATACTCTTTCTCTCGGATGACTCCTACGCCTCGCCACGCCATCACACTTGTGCACAAAGATGCCGCGGAGGCACGTGCAGGTCAGAGGCAAGAAGCAGTGGCACTGGTGTCGACATTTGCCCGATTTCTTTTTCTTACACTGAGGCAGCCAGCACACCTCGGACAGCCACCTTGACTGCGGGTGTGCCAGTAGATTCCTGTTGTACATATGCTCATATTAAACTTCAGTAAACTTGATCTTGATAATAAACTTGAAGGCAAATGGGACATTGATGCATTGTTTTTTTGAACATTTATTGTACACATACAATATATGTTATACTTTGCAGTGCTACAGAGTGTATTTTGAAGCTTCCCCTATAGTTTGCACCTTTAATTACGTATGTGTTGCGTGGCCTTCAATGCAGTTCATGTTGTAGCAGCTGCTTTGTCTGTGTATCGCACATTGGCTTAAGCTCGTGATATCCACATACTTCTCTCACATATACAAAATAAACTTGTATGTAGTCCCCAGTGTTACAACAAAAAATTCGTGGAATTGTGTTTAATACAGTGATTCCTATGACAGTCACTGACAAGTTGACAACTTGAACTGGTAAATCGGTCCATAGCGTCCTCTATTTTTCAAAAATAAAGAAGGCTATGATCCGTCATGGCAAGGAATTGTATGTATACATAAAAAAAGGGGGTATGTGTGTGTTTTTGTAGTGGGGGGTATAGGATTAGGGCGGTGCGAAAAAATGTACCAACACCGTCCCCTAGACCCATTCCGTTAAGGTACCGTAACAAAGCGTATTATGCATAAAGTTCATACAAACAACTCTGATAATACTACACACGCCAGGCGACGCGAACTACATTTACCATGACGCATCCGCGACTGCACCGGATGCCCTCCATATTATTCTCGTTAATCGTGCTCACTGCACTGAGGCAAAAGAAAGATCATGGGCGCAGGTGCCTTTAATGTATCTCGACTTTGCGAGGCACTGCTGCGCGTGCCAGGGGAGCTGTCCGTGCGAACACTCCCTGGCACACACCTGCCTCGGCGGCCCCAACCAACGTACCGTTCTGCTTCGAGCTTTGATCCCCCACTGTCCCTTGGGTGCCCTGGAGTTGCTGCGCCGCCTGCTTTATTATAATCTCAGGTGCTCTCCTGAGATTTCCGTTTGTTGGTTACATGTGCCCTACAGCTGGATCAGTGCCTATAATAATAAAAAAAGCCGATCTGTCGTCGCGACGATAGATCGCGAAAGCGGCTTTTGCAACATACCGCGCCGGTGCGCAGAGAATTACGGAACGCCAACGAGGAATCTGACCACAGCTTCGAGCTCGTAACCTCGTCGAGTGACACTCCTGCAACAGGCGTGACCGCTGAAAACCGCATACCGCCGAAAACTTAGACAGGATCATCCCTCGGTTACATAGCTGCCACCTTTACGGCCAACGTGGACCACACCCACACCATCCCGCAACATAGAATCAAGAACCAACTTATGAAGCCCAAACACACGGCTGCACGCACACATCACGGCACTATAAGCGAGACGCCATGCTGCTACGCTGCTACGGTTGCCGGATTAAAACTGACTACTGTCACTAAGTCTAGCAAGCGTCTCAGGAGCTGGCAACCTCGGCGCGTAGCAACATGGCGGCGCTCTTGCGGTTCCCGATTTTAATGCATGAGCCCTATGGGTAGCTTGTCCTTTAGAGTCAGTAGAGTAACTCTATGGTTGAAAAGGCAATCAGCGCCACCTCACAGAACTTATGCTGAACTAACTTCAACTAAGGCAACCGCCGCTACAATGGGAAAGCGAGCAACGTGGCGGGCATCTAGAAAAGGAGGCATTGTTATAACCTGTTCGTTGTCGTCTGCTTCTGCGATCTGTTCAGCGCTTGTGTTGCCATTTCGGCAGGCACAAAGCGCTTGTATTGGCGGTAAATGAATAAATTCACAAATATACAAAAGAAAACAGATATTTGCGAATGATTTGCGTTAGAATAGTGAAACTAGAAGGGGAGGAGTGGTACAAGAAATGTAAACAACGAGCGTAGGTGGCAACTGCAATGCTAGATCGACGGCATAAATTTCCCTTTCCTAGCCTCCGTAAAGAGACTGGAAAAATTGTTTTAAAAGATTCATAGGATAATCTAGCTTTTTTGGTTGATTACAGATAGCCTAATGTCGTAGATGACATTAGGATTTACTGCTGTGTGCCATAGTGAAAGGCAGATGATTTCGTAAAAATATAGTAAAAGTATTCACGAGTAAGTCCTTCGCCCCCGTGTGCAATAGGTTGATCGATTCTGTTTCAAGGAATGGTGAGCATATCTTGTTTTTATTGTCGTTGGATGTCTAGCTCAGTAGAAAGCTTGCAAAAGCGATCCCAGTGCTTTAATACGTGCTGCTCTGCAGGCCTTAAATCGTGTCACGGAACTTTTTTCAAACTGTACAGCTAGCTTTTCTGCGTGGTACGGCGGCAGCATAACGGTGGTGCTTAAGATACGCACGCAGTGAAGCTGTGTGCGTAATTCGCTTTTTGAACTCACGACACATTCACGGAAAACTTTTAAGAGTTAAAATGAGTGGTAATCGTTCTGTCGCCAAACATTACGGTGGTTTCAAGTTACTAAAGAGCGAAGAAATGAATTTTACAACGTATACACTGAAACTGTTGTGTACTTTATGAACTCTATAAGCAACTTGATTTATAATAACCTGCTTGAAAAAGGCAATATGACTGGCTATTTAACGCTATTTTAGAGAGCAGCGGAATATACGCTCCGATATTTTTTTAGGTTAGGGCAGTCAACTTTTGGAGCCAAGTGGCCGATCAAAGCCGTGTGAGCAAAAATAATCAACTAGACAAGCAGTTCGTCACAACAGAACAGCCGCCGTACTAATTACAATGCCGCACCAGTCAACCGTAGAGTAGCAGACGAACAGGATTATGAAGTGACACCAACGGCAAATGGTTCAACGAGAGTGGGCGCAAGTGGCTCCCATAGAAACCGGATATCTGTGCAGGTCTGGAGTTCAAGTAGGTCGTGAAAAAAACTAATCGCACGTTTAAAATTATTTCACACAGCGCGAGACGCGAACACAGGCGAAATCGAGACAACGCATCTCGTGTAGCAGGAGCAGCGAATGGCGCAGCTTCCGGCTTCCCGTCCTGCCGTGTGTCATGCTACAGCGTCGTCGCGTCACTTCCCGTCGCGTTTCATTGGGCAGGGAGCGGCCGCCGTGGCGGCCACGTAGACTGCGCTGCGCCGAAGTCAGTCGAATTATTCATAAAAGAAAAAAGAAACCTGCTGCTACCCGTTTATTCTGACAGGTTTTCTTGCTCGCATGGCCGCCTGTTTGCTGCTGTTTCGTTGTGGTTGCTAACTAGGGCAATGCTGGTTGTTGGTACTATGTTTCGTGCCAAGCATTTTTTACGGGGGGGGGGGGCGCTGTCTGTGCTGCATCACTGTGGGTAAGCCCACAAATCATGACCATGAGGGAGACGATCGGCGCTGTTCTGCTGGTGCGATTAGATTACGCGCTGCGTCCGAACCAAGCAACCTTGCGAGGTCACAGCGTAGTTTCAGTGAGTTTGTGGCTCGATAAAGGCGCTCACATATTGGTAGTGCGACGGCGAAATCTAGGCATTCATAAGGCGACTGAACACTGCGTTTGTGAGAGCGTATGCTGTGGATAAGCAATTACAGCTTTGACGACACCAGCCCCTAACATATATAGGCTGAGCCTTACAAACTGTGTCCGAGGATGCGCTTAGAAAGCAGATCAGTAGCTTAGTAAAATTCTGAATAACTTAGGCAAGCTACGTGGAGATTAGGGTTTGAGAACCGCCAGCATGATCTCGCTGCTATAAATGTCTTCTTTATGGTTTAACGAAGTAAATTGTAAGTTGATGCCATTGTACAGCAGAGGCTCGTCTAACAGCACGTCCCTGTTTGTTCACCAATGTATCCAGGCAGCTTCTTTGATTTTGTCACTTTTGTCGGGGTTTTAAGAGCACCGAAATATTCGTGCAGAATTGTGCAAGTTGCTCGCGTGTTTTCATTCTGCTACTGCAGTTTGTCTTAGAAGTGTTTAATTGCATAATACTATTACTGTGAGCACAAAATATCATGATAATTAAATTGTAAGTGAAAGTGCGTACTTTTTGTCGATGACACATTTTGGAGTGGTCGTAATTCCAGTAACATCAAAATCCTTGAAAAAAAAATCGACAGTCACTTAGGAATGCGAAAACTTAATGACTGCACGGATGTACACTTGCAATTATCACGTGACCGTGATACATTAGTTCATACATTGTCACGTGTCCTTCCCAATGCTACCTTAATCTGCCGTAATCCACCTGGCTATAGTGTGTAAGAACCTTAATCCAATTTGCTCCACCCTAATTCACTTTATTTCACATTATTTCCCATAATGGCTCATAATTAACGTTGTTCTATTTTCTAACTTCTGCATCACAACCGACGTCATACGAGACGCTAATGACGTCACATTTAATTTATTTGTTATACGTACTTTCAAGGCCTTGTAGGGACAACCGAAAGAAGTGGTGAAAATATACAGTATTTGCAGTGCAGGGCAAGAATAGAAAATCAAGCTGTAGGACACTTTGAAAGCGAGTGGTGTCACAAATTGAGACTGTGGAGGCGGGAAGGCGGTTCCATTCAGTGGCAGTTCTTGGCGAAAAGGATGAATGGCACATCAATTTTCCTTTGATGGTCGATGTGAGACGAGATATGATTTGGCGCGGTGAAAATATTTTCTTCAATAGAAGGATTAAAGCAGCATATTCTATGAAAAAGACAGTGACGAAAGTACCTACGACGTAACCAAAGGTCAGGTAGACCTAGTGTTCTTTTCATGGTCGTGGCGCTAGAATGCCGTGAATAATTTGAGAGAATAAAACGGGCGGCGCGGTTCTGAATTCTTTCTGAATGCTTTCAAGGGAAATGGCAACATTGTCATGAGCAGGGTCTCGTATGTATTGTTGTTGCGGAGAACGCGAGGTTTTCAACCTGAAAGGACATAAAATGCTTTCGCATTAAAAATGCAATACAAACACACATTGCTCAATGCGCGGACGTGTACACATTACCCACATTTATGTATCAATGCGTTCAACACCCTTCAGTTGTCGATTTAACACCCTTCTTCGAGCAAAGTCACACCTTATATCTAGTTATACCCTTATGATTGGGTGTTTTGGCCGGAAAGGGTGCTAAAAGGGTGCGGGCATTGGTGTAAATGCAGAAAACACCCCTTTTAACCCCCATAAAGGTGTTAACAGACAAGGGCTTGAAGAAGACCAGTCCACTTGTCGAAACATTGGCTCCTGCATAAACCTTGTTCACGTTTTGCTTATTATCCCAAGGCGTGCTGCTCAAGGGAGCGAAATACCTTAGTCTAATTGTAATACCCCAAAAATGACTACTTTCGAAAAGAGAACGGCCCAGAGGGCTGTACTACGAGTGCTGTGACTCATAAATTTTTCTCTCTCTCTCTTAACATTATATATATATATATATGTATGTTCTCATTTCTGGGATCGAATGTGAGCGCTGTTCCTTTGTTTCTGCATGTAGTAGTTAAGAGAGCGAGTATAAAGGAGGAAAAGAAAGAAAACGAAAAGGCAAATTACTCAAGCATAATTGAAGCGCCCTGGTTCTAAAGCGCTTCCGCGGTAGAAAAACGGAAGGAGATGAAATGTGCGTGGCCATGGTACGGGCGCGAAAAAATGTCTTTATAAATTAAGAGACTTGAGAAAAAGTTACGTTAGCAACAGATAACAAGGCAATCAGCACTCCAATACGACAAGAGAAATTACCGAGACATAAAAAATTCTCTTGAACTAAGTGTGGTTTCCGAGAGAAATGCTTCTAATAATTTAACATATTCAAAGATGAGGGAATATAAGTTAATCTCCGCGCTAACCGAGAGGATGGTGTCCGCACGAGACTACACCAGGCACCTTACTGAGACATGGAGCTCTGTGGCCGGTTAAAAGCCCCCTTCTCAGCCCGCCGGGCATTGATCACGTGCGTTCCGATCGCCCAAGGCTGCTCGGACATTGTTTAGTTTCAATCGAGCCGACTAGAGCGGCTCTAAAGACTAGGAAAAGCTTAAGCTGGTGCGAGGTGGGTGCGGCACGCTTAGCGTGCCCGGCCGTTCTTCGTTCCCTTCACCGTAACAATATATTGAGAGAGAGAGAGAGAGAGAGAGAGAAAATTATCAGTCATAGCACTCATAGTATAGCCCTCTGGGCCGTACTCGTTTCGAAAGTAGTCATATTAGTGTAATTATAATTAAGCAATGGTATTTTGCTCTCGTGAGCCGCACACCTTGGGATACTTACTCGGGCGAGCTTTCCACGCTAAGCGTGCCGCGGCCGCCTCGCACCTGCTTAAACTTTTCCTAGTCCCAAGAGCCACTCGAATCCGCTCGATTCAACCTAAAAATATCCGCGCAACGTTGGGCGATCTGAACGCACGTGATCTATGCCCGGCCGGCTGAGAAGGGGGCTTTGAACCGGCCACAGAGCTCCATGTCTCAGTAAGGCGCCTGGTGTAGTCTCGTGCGGACGGCATCCTCTCGCTAAACGCGGAGCCTATCTTATATTCCCTAATCCTTTAATATGTTAAATACTTAGAAGCATTTCTCTCGGAAACCATACTTAGTTCAAGGGAATTTTCCGTATCTCAGTAATTTCTCTTGTCGTCTTCGAGTGCCGATTGCCCTCTTATGTGTTGATAACGTAACTTTTTCTCAAGTCTCTAAATTTATTAGGGCAGTTTATCGCGTGCGTACAATGGCCACGCACGTTTGTATCTCCTTCCGTTTCTCTAGAGCGAGTGCGCTTCAGAACCACGGTGCTGCAAATATGCTTGAGTAATCTTCCTTTCCATTTTGTTTTTTTCCTCCCTTATACTCGCTCTCTTAACTACTGCACGCAGACACAAATGAAGATCGCTCGTATTCAATCCCATAAATGAGAAATTATATATATATATATATATTGTCACGTGGTAGTGACGGTTGAGAAGGTAGCAAATCTGTGATTAACGAAACGAGATTTTTATTGGGCGAACTTGCGCCCTCAAAAACAGGCCACACACAAAGAATGATGGTAGCGCGAACACGATCGGCGGTCGTCGAAAATCTGATGAGAGGGTCAAGCGCGTCGGCTTTTATACATCTGTCGTCGAATGTTGCAGAGCAATCGCTGGGACTTGCGTTCCTTCCACAAAGTTCCACATTATTCGCGTCGCGCACACATGCAATCAGATAACACAAGATGCGGTGAAAGACAGTGGACGGAACCATCGATGATATTCCAGAAATTTCTTTTACATGCAGGGGCGTCCTGCGCTGTGCGATAACATTTGTTAGGCAGCGAGAAGTGGTCGCCCGATAAAGATAAGTACACGTGTCATTACACCCCTCTTAAAAAGCATCGACCCGATGCTGCAAACAAACGAAAGTAATAAACAAAAGCACTCGTAGCAAAGAAAGCAACAAAATAAGGAAGTTCGTCAGCGTCCGTAAAAGGGTTTAAGGCGCACCATGTGGACCACTTCAGATCGTGCGAGGCGCCGCTGTGAATGCGAAATGCCGTCTGGACCGACCTCATAGTCAAGTGCGCCAATACGTCGGATGACCGTGTAGGGTCCGAAATAGCATCGCAGTAGCTTCTCACTGAGTCCTCGTTGGCGTATCGGTGTCCATACCCAAACACGGTCGCCAGGCTGGTACTCGACGAAGCGTCGTCGGAGGTTGTAGAATCGGCTGTCGGTCCTCTGCTGGTTCTTGATCCGCAGGCGGGCGAGCTGTCGGGCTTCTTCGGCGCGCTGGAGATAGGTAGCGACGTGAAGATTTTCCTCGTCAGTGACGTGTGGCAGCATGGCGTCGAGCGTCGTTGTCGGGTTCCTCCCGTAGACCAGCTTGAACGCCGTGATCTGTGTTGTTTCTTGCACCGCCGTGTTGTAAGCAAAGGTTACGTACGCATGACCACGTCCCACGTCTTGTGCTCGACGTCGACGTACAATGCTAGCATATCGGCGAGGGTCTTGTTCAGGCGCTCCGTGAGACCATTCGTCTGCGGGTGGTAGGCAGTTGTCTTCCTGTGGCTTGTATGGCTGTACTGCAGAATGGCTTGCATGAGCTCTGCTGTAAACGCTGTTCCTCTGTCGGTCATGAGGATTTCTGGGACACCATGTCGCAGCAGGATGTTCTCGACTAAAAATTTCGCCATTTCGGCTGCGCTGCCTTTTGGTAGAGCTTTAGTTTCAGCGAAACGGGTGAGATAGTCCGTCGCCACGACGATCCACTTATTTCCGGATGTTGACATCGGAAATGGTCCCAACAAGTCCATCCCGATCTGCTGAAAAGGTCGACAAGGAGGCTTGATTGGCTGTAGTAATCCTGCTGGCCTTGTCGGTGGTGTCTTGCGTCGCTGACAATCTCGGCATGGCTTGACGTAACGGGCGACGTCGGCGGTCAGACGCGGCCAATAATACCTTTCCTGTATCCTCGACAGCGTTCACGAGAAACCGACGTGCCCAGCGGTTGCATCGCCATGTAGGGCGTACAGGATTTCTGGACGCAGCGCTGAAGGAACCACAAGAAGGTAGCTGGCGCGGACTGGTGAGAAGTTCTTCTTTACGAGCAGGTTGTTTTGTAAAGTGAACGAAGACAATCTCCGCTTAAAAGCCCTAGGTACTACGTCGGTGTTCCCTTCCAAATACTCGACGAGGCCTTTTAGCTGCGGGTCTGCTTGTTGCTGTTTAGTGAAGTTTTCTGCGCTTATTATTCCGAGGAAAGCGTCGTCATCCTCGTCGTCATCCGGCGGGGGATCGATAGGCAGTCGGCGTCAGAGTGTTTTCGACCGGACTTGTAGATTACCGTGACGTCATATTCTTGCAGTCTGAGGCTCCACCTCGCCAGACTTCCTGAAGGGTCATTTAAGTTAGCTAGCCAACACTACGCGTGATGGTCGCTGACGACTTTGAATGGCCTGCCATATAGGGAAGGGCGGATTTTTGCTGTAGTCCAAATGATGGCGAGGCATTCCTTTTCAGTCGTAGAACAATTGTCTTCCGCTTTTGACAGCGACCGGCTAGCATAAGATATCACCCCAGGGGGGGGACACTCCCCGGTTCCGGTGGCACAGGAAATTGGCGCCATCTCTGTAATGGGCGACGCAAAAATTCGTTTCCCTTGCACGGCCTCGTAGATCGTCGCGCGCACGCGCGCCGATCCAGGTGGCCAAGCCCTTCCCCACGCTCAACTCCTCTCTATGCCCTCTCTCGTAATGCCCTCTCAACTCCCTCTCCTTCGACTGTCTACGCGCCGCGCCGCCGTGCCATCCCCGCCGGCCCGGCTGCTGCTTAGTCCGCTACGTAACGCTTTATTATCTACTGTCATCGAGATGCGTGCGCTGCTGTGCGTTGACCGACGTGGCTAGTTTCGTCAGTTCTGTGGTCCTCGGTAGCTGTGTGCTTGTGCTCCGCGATGTTTCACCCGTTTCACGACTCGTACCGCTCGTGCATCGTGCAGTGGTGCACAAATACCTCAAAAACAAGTCCTGCAAGGTTGTTCCGGGTGCCTAAAGACAACAGGTGAGCGCTCAGACCCAAGGACATCAGAAGGTGCATGTACACGAACACAGCCATGTCCATTTGTGTACTCCATGAGGCTCCAGACGTCGTTGCGCCTTGATTGTGCTACAGTTGCCTCTTCCCGGTAGAGAAAGCTGACAAGTAGATGTTCCTCCTCATTGTCACCTGGTCTGTGACTTGTGTTTTTCTGTGCCAAGTCTCATTCTGCAACTTCAGTAACTTGCCCAGCTTTCCATACCGCCCTCAGTGCTTTTTCTGTGTATCACGTTCTACAAACCAACTAACAGCTGAAAAATTACTGTTAGTGTTTGTGTACTATCTCAGTAACCCCCGATGGGAAAACCGCGCGAACCTTCATGTGTAGGCATGATACGCTTTTTTTTTCCTCTGGAAAGCATGAGCATTGCAAGTGTCCTACATGCAGATTTTTGCAGTTCGTGTTTATTATACAAGGGAGAGCCCAGTAGGTACGACTTAGTACCTTAAGTGACGTAATTTTATTGCTAAGCATTGCATTCGGGTAGAAAGAAAAGTCGTGTTGGCCTGTTTTACCTGGTCTTTGATTGAGGAATAAGCCTTTCTGCGAATGTTTTCTATGTGCTGCGGCAAAAGCCGACTATCTTCTGTTCCCCTTGCCACCGTTACTCAAGTTGTGGCCAAGTGCAAAATAATGTGATAATGTGTGTTTCAGTTTTTAGTACAATGTTATTTTTTCTGCCATGTTTTTTTTCAATTTGTTCAGCAGTAATGAACATGTCAAGCATTTCATATACTTTCGTGCAGGTTTATAAGTAAGCTTTCTTTTGGTATGGCTCTCAATCAAACAATGTTAGCATTTTATTCTATCTTTCAGGTATTTTGCGTGTCATTGTTTTTGCCATTACTAGTGAGTTTTCCCTTTTTATAGTTGTCATGACTATGTCATACACGTCGTCCAATTTTGTGCAATATCTTAGTGCACATATCAGGAGCTCGTCTACATTTAGGTCTTGAGGACGTTATATAAAAATCTTTTTTGTGTACATGAAATGGCCTTCGCGTTTTCTAGCACTTTCTTTTGTTATTTCACCATCTGTGAACTTTTGTCTTTAGTACTCTTGTATATGTCATGCACCTCTCACTTTTGCTCATTTTTTGAGCGTGTATCACACCACGTTGTAAGAAAAATCTCTTTTCGGAAACGAAGTCAATAAAGCGAGACTAAACATCTGTTGTGTTGGAAGTGGAATTTTTTTATGTCCCGGCACATGCTGGTATAATATAAGTATGGGCAAGACTGCGTGGGTGCCAACGCATAGCCCACGGCGCACCACGCGCCAGCTCGCAAGCAATGCCAATGAGCGGCGTAGTTCGCGCATTGCTTGCGAGCTGGCGCGTGGCGCGCGGTAACAAGCGCGCTATAAAAAAGAAGAAAAAACGCGCCGCTTACGGGTAAAAACAAAAAAAAAAGTGAGCGGCGCGCGCGGCATGGGGGAAAGGGGGAAAGGCGTGGAGCGGGTCGGCATAATAAAAACAAAAAGGAAAGAAAAACGTTTGGGAGAGGAGGTGCCGCGCGGCTGCTGTTGCTGTTGCCATGACAACGTAAACAATCATGTGCGCCGCCATTTTGCTTAATGCGTCGCCCATTGGTTAGGGCCGTAACTGAAGGGGACCTTGGCGCTAGCGTCGAAAGAGCGTCTGCTCGAAAACGGCCAATGGGATGTATACGGAGTGTCCCCCCCCTGATCACCCGTTCATGTCCGTCTTTCTTCTGAACTAGGACGGCACCGAGGCCTAGGCTACTGGCGTCAGTGTGGATTTCGGTATCGGTGTCTTCGTCGAAATGTGCAAGTACCGGCGGTGACTGCACGCGTCGTTTTAGTTCTTGAAATGCGTCGGCCTGCGGCGTTTGCCATTTGAACTCGACATCAGATTTGGTTAGATGCGTTAGCGGCTCAGCGATGCGTGAAAAGTCTTTGACAAAGCGCCTATAGTAGGCACACATGCCAAGGAATCTACGCACTGCCTTTTTTCGATGGGCTGCTGGAACGTTGCGATGGCAGCTGTTTTCTGCGGGTCGGGGCGTACTCCGGATTTTCTGATGACTTGGCCTAGGAACAGAAGCTCATCGTAAGCAAAGCGGCACTTTTCTGGCTTCAGAGTGAGCTCTGATGATTTTATGGCCTCGAGTACTGTCGCAAGCCGCCTAAGGTGATTGTCGAAATTTCCGGCGAAGACGACGACGTCATCCAAGTAAACAAGACAGGTATGCCACTTCAATCCTGCTAACACCGTTTCCATGACGCGCTGGAATGTTGCAGGCGCCGAGCACAATCCGAATGGCATGACCTTGAACTCTTAGAGGCCGTCTGGCGTGATGAAGGTGGTCTTCTCGTGATCTCTCTCGTCGACTTCTATTTGCCAGTAGCCAGACTTGAGGTCCACCGACGAGAAGTATTTAGCGTTGCAGAGCCGATCCAATGCGTCGTCTATCCGTGGGAGGGGGTATACGTCCTTCTTCGGTGATCTTGTTCAGTCGACGATAATCGACGCAGAAACGTAGGGTTCTGTCCTTTTTCTTCGCCAGTACAACAGGAGATGCCCACGCGCTTTTAGACGGCGGGATGATGTCGTCGTGGAGCATTTCTTCGACTTGTTGTCTTATAGCTACACGTTCTCGCGTCGAAACTCGGTAAGGGCTCTGGCGAAGTGGTCGAGCGCACTCCTCGGTGATTAAACGATGCTTTGCCACTGGTGTCTGTCGAATCCTTGATGACGTCGAGAAGCAGCATTTGTATCGTCGTTGCAGACTTCTGAGCTGTTCTTGCTTAATCATGGGGAAACTTCGATTAATGTTGTAGTCTGGTTCGGGAACCATGGTCGTCGGGGTAGATGCGGCGGAATCCGAGAGGACAAACGCATTATTAGTTTCCAGAATTTCCTCGATGTACGCGATCGTCGTGCCCTTGTTGATGTGCTGGAACTCCTGGCTGAAGTTTGTCAGCAACACTTCAGTTTTCCCTCCGTGCAGTCGAGCGATCCCTCTTGCGACGCAAATTTCAACGTCGAGCAGTAGACGTTGGTCACCCTCGATGACACCTTCTACGTCGGCAGGTGTTTTGGTGCCGACGGAAATGACAATGCTGGAGCGAGGCGGGATGCTGACTTGACTTTCGAGCACGGTTAAGGCATGGGGACTACGAGAGCTCTCCGGCGGTATCGCTTGATCTTCAGACAGGGCTATCGACTTCGACTTCAGGTCGGTGACTGCGCCGTGTTGGTTTAGGAAGTCCATGCCGAGAATGACGTCACGTGAGCATTGTTGGAGGATAAGGAAGGTGGCAGGGTAAGTCCGGTCATGAACGGTAATTCTTGCCGTGCAGATTATAGTCGGCGTAATCAGGTGTCCTCCAGCGGTGCGAATTTGAGGGCCTCCCCATGCAGTCTTAACCTTCTTCAACTGGTCGGCGATGTGTCCACTCATGACGGAGTAATCGGCCCCTGTGTCGACTAACGCGGTAACTGCATGGCCGTCGACAAGTACGTCGAGGTCGGTGGGTCTTTGTCTTGCGTTACAGTTAGGTCTTGGCGTCGGATCACGGCTGTGTCGCGTTGACCTGTGTCTGGTATGGGACATCGTCAGGTCGTCTTTCGTTGTCGTATTTTTTGCTTTCACACTTCGTCGGGACGGCGGCGTGTTGTTATGCCGTCGAGGTAGTTTCTTCGGCGTCTTCGTCGGCGGCGGAGGATCTTCCTCAGTTCGACGAAGAGCAACCGCACCTCCATCGGCTGCTACTTTTAGTTTTCCGGATATGGGCTCGCTGATTGGCCCCGGGCTGGGCCAGTGCATGGGCGTCGTTGCGGCGACAGGTAGCGGCCTGGTGACGGCGAACGGGATGGTCGTCGAGAGTCGCACTGAGTGGCGACTAGGTAATCGGCGATGTCACGTGGGCGCTCCCCAAGCTGTGGACGCGGCGAGTTGACGGCGAACCCTCCCAGTCCCAAGTCGCGGTATC
The DNA here is from genome assembly GCF_050947875.1 of Dermacentor variabilis. Classification (NCBI taxonomy): domain Eukaryota; kingdom Metazoa; phylum Arthropoda; class Arachnida; order Ixodida; family Ixodidae; genus Dermacentor; species Dermacentor variabilis. The sequence continues at coordinate 5,627,115 of NW_027460291.1, forward strand.
GGCATCGGCGGTACACATGGCCGGCTTCTCCGCAGTGATAGGAGAGCGGGCGGTGGTCGGGGGTGCGCCAAATTTCCGGCTTCCTGGCGTAGCGGCGCTGGGCGACGGGCGGGCGGGCGGGCTGGTGGTGGTGGCGGTGGACGACGGAATTGGGGCGTCAGAGGGCCCTAGCGGGGACGGCGGGCGACGGCGGCGTAGGTCATAGCTTCCGGCTGCGGCTGCGGTGATTCTGGTTGTAGCTCAGGAACTCCAGGCGATCGCTCAAGCTCATCTTTGATGATTTCGGCGATTGAGGCTACTTGAGGCTGCGATCTGGGGCACAACCTCTGCAGCTCTTCCCGTACGACCGCTCTGATAGTCTCGCGCAGATCGTCAGTGGCGGTTCGTAGAGGTCGTGTGGCGGTTGAGTTGCCGGTTCCGCATTTCGAGTGTCTTCTCGATGCTGGTGGCCTCCCGAAGGAACTCTTATACGGTGTTCGGTGGGCTTCGTATCATTGCGCCGAAAAGTTCTTCCTTCACACCCCGCATGAGAACGCGGACTTTCTTCTCCTCGGGCATATCCGAGTCGGCCTGGCAGAACGGACGGTTCATTTCTGCCGTGAATATGGCAACGTTCTCGTTAGGTAGCTGCACTCGGGTGTCCAGCATGGCCTCTGCCCTTTCCTTGCGCAGTGTGCTCGAAAAGGTGCGCAGGAAGCCGCTGCGGAACAGGTCCCATGTTGTCAAGGTCGACTCACGGTTCTCAAACCACGTTCTTGCGGCGTCTTCTAAGGCAAAGTACACATGCCGCAGCTTGTCGTCGGAGTCCCAGTTGTTGAAAGCCGCGATTCGTTCGTAGGTCTCCAGCCAGGATTCCGGGTCTTCAGTCGCTGCTCCGTGGAAGGTCGGTGGGTCCCGAGGTTGTTGTACGACAACGGGGTACGCTGGGGCAGACATTGGGGTTGTTTTGAGCACGATCTTCTTTGTCGTTGAGGTAGAAGTCCGTGCTCTGGGGGCAGTCCTTCCAGTCTGCGGCTAGCACGCTGGTCTTGGGCGATGTTGGGTTTGTCCTCGGGCTTCGGGCTTGGCTCGCGGCTTTGCGGGGGCGTTCGGTACATGAAGGCACTAGCATGTCCACCAGATGTCACGTGGTAGTGACGGTGAAGGCAGCAAAACTGTGATTAACGAAACGAGATTTTTATTGAGCGAACTTGGGCCCTCGCAAATAGGCTACACTCAAAAAATGATGGTAGCGGCGAACACGATCGCCGGTAGTCGAAAATCTGATGAGCGGGTCAAGCGCGTCGGCTTTTATACATCTGTCGTCGAATGTTGCAGAGCAATCGCTGGGACTTGGGTTCCTTCCACAAAGTTCCACATTATTCGCGTCGCGCACACATGCAATCAGATAACACAAGATGCGGTGAAAGACAGTGGACGGAACCATCGATGATATTCCAGAAATTTCTTTCACATGCAGGGGCGTCCTGCGCTGTGCGATAACATTTGTTAGGCGGCGAGAAGTGGTCGCCCGATAAAGATAAGTACATGTGTCATTATATATATATATATATATATATATATATATATATATATATATATATATATATATATATTCTAAAGGTGTTTATTTGGCAGAGCTCGGGAGCAGCGCAACGTCGACGGGCAGGGCAGTCACAGCTTCCAAGCACGAGAGCCGTTGCTGAGCAGGAGCGCTCGACCCACTAGCGTTTAGATCCAGTAGCGCTGAACCCACTAGCGTCTCTTCCACAATCTCTTCGCTACAACCACCCCCCGGGAGCGAGAAGGGAACCGTCCGGTGACCTAACAGCTCGTCACGATGAGCGGGTCGTAGTAACGCTTTAAACGGTCGACATGGACAATGTCTCGTCCATGGCGGCGCCTGTCTTCAGATGGCTCAACTGGTTCGATGACATAATTTACTGGACATGCGCGTTCGAGAACACGATAAGGGCCTTCATACTTAGGGACCAGTTTTGATGAGAGGCCAGGGGCAGGTAAAGGGACTGAGAGCCACACGAGCGCTCCCGGATCGAAGGTGACCGTGGCAGTGACGTCACCGCGAGTGCTCCTCTGGCGCTCTTGATCATCGGAAGTAAAGGCCCGTGCGAGGTCGCGGCGCTCTTCTACATGTCGGACCGTGTCAGAAATAGGGACGCACTCAGATGCATCCGGTCGGTACGGAAGAATGGTGTCGATGGTGTGCGAAGGGTGTCGACCATACAGCAAGAAATAGGGTGAAAATCCAGTGGTGCTCTGCGTAGCGGTATTACACGCGTAGGTGACGAATGGCAGAATGGCGTCCCAGTTCGTGTGGTCGGAGGCAACGTACATTGAAAGCATGTCGCCGAGCGTACGGTTGAAGCGTTCTGTGAGGCCATTCGTTTGAGGGTGGCACGCCGTAGTCGTACGATGAACAACGTGGCACTCTTTGAGAATCGCTTCAACTACTTCCGACAGGAAGACGCGTCCGCGATCGCTGAGCAATTCTTGGGGTGGACCATGCCACAGGATGAATCGGCGAAGCAGGAATGATGCAACATCGCGCGCTGTAGCTGCTGGAAGAGCGGCGGTTTCAGCGTATCGTGTAAGGTGATCTACTGCCACAATGGCCCAGCGGTTACCAGCCGACGTCCGGGGAAGTGGTCCATACAAATCGATGTCAACGCGCCCGAACGGTTGGGTAGGGCAGGGTAGAGGCTGCAGGCCAGCTGGCGAGAGGTGGGGTGGAGATTTTCGGCGCTGGCAGTCGGGGCATGAACGAACAAACTTTTGAATGTAGTTGTACATCCCACGCCAGTAGTAGCGTCGTCGGAGGCGCTGGTAGGTTTTGAAAAGTCCCGAATGCGCACACTGTGGATCAGAGCGGAATGATGCGCAGATTTCAGAACGCAGGCTTCGAGGTACAACTAATAACCACTGGCGGCCGTCAGAGGTGTAATTGCGTCGATGAAGCACGTCGTCGCGAATGGCGAAATGGCGAGCTTGACGGCGCAGTGCACGAGTGGTTGGCTGCGATGACGGATCAGCAAGGCAGTCTATGATGGAGGCAATCCAGGGTTCCTTGCGCTGCTCAGAAGCGATGGTCCCAATGTCGACGGAAGAAACGTCAAGCTGGGATATTGCGCAGCAGGCATTGTCGTCTGGCAAGGGAGAACGTGAGAGGGCGTCAGCATCAGCATGCTGGCGTCCGTTGCGGTACAGTACGCGAATATCGTAATCTTGTAAGCGAAGCGCCCAGCGGGCGAGACGGCCTGAGGGATCCTTCAATGACGACAGCCAGCATAGTGCATGGCGGTCCGTGACGATATCAAATTGGCGACCATACAAATAGGGCCGGAACTTGGTAAGCGCCCAGATGATCGCCAGACATTCTTTTTCCGTGATGGTGTAATTGGTCTCGGCTTTAGTAAGCATACGGCTTGCATATGCCACAACATATTCAGGAAACCTTTCTTTGTGCTGTGCTAAGACAGCGCCGAGGCCAACACCACTGGCATCTGTGTGTACCTCAATAGGTGCCGTTGGATCGTAGTGGCGAAAAATGGGAGGAGACGTCAGCAAACGACGGAGCTTAGTGAACGCCTCGTCGCACTCGGACGACCACGAATGTAGAGGTCCGTTGCTGCCAAGGAGCTTCGTCAGGGGTGATATGACGGCGGCGAAATTGCGAATGAAGCGCCTGAAGTAGGAACACAAACCTACAAAACGGCGCAGTTCTTTGACGGACGTCGGTTTAGGAAATTCAGCTACGGCACGAAGTTTGGCTGGATCGGGGAGGATTGCAGCCTTCGAGACGACATAACCTAGTATCATGAGCTGCCGCGCTGCCAATCGGCACTTCTTTAGGTTCAGTTGAAGGCCAGCGTTCGCTAAGCAAGTCAAACATGCCATAAGCGTTGAAGGTGCGTGGTGAAGTCAGAGGCAAAAACAACAACGTCGTCGAGATAACATAAGCACGTGTGCCACTTCAAACCGCGGAGGACTGTGTCCATCATGCGTTCAAAAGTTGCTGGCGCATTACAAAGTCCAAACGGCATGACGTTAAATTCGTATAAGCCGTCGGGTGTGACAAAGGCTGTCTACGGCCTATCGACGTCAGCCATGGGTACTTGCCAATAGCCGGAGCGTAAATCTAGAGATGAAAAGAATTCTGCTCCTTGTAGGCTATCGATGGCGTCATCAATTCGCGGCAGCGGGTATACATCTTTGCGAGTGATCTTGTTCAGGCGGCGATAGTCTACACAGAACCGTACCGAGCCGTCTTTTTTCGTAACAAGGACGACAGGGGATGCCCATGGACTGTTCGAGGGTCGGATCACTTCGCGGCGAAACATATCGTCCACTTGCTAATTAATCACACGACGTTTCGTGGCAGAGACGCGATATGGTCGTTGCCGGAATGGCGGTTGGGAGCCAGTGTCAATATGGTGCGTGACAGCAGACGCCCGGCCCAAGGAAGGTTGCTCGACATCACAAGAAGAACGAAATTCTTCTAAGATGCGCGGAAGCTGCGAACGCTGAGGTGGGGTGAGGCCATCGGAAATAGATGAATCGAACACACCTGTGGGCAAAGGGTCGGACGTCGAGAGAGAACCGAGCGTGTTGTAACTGGCGCAGGACGTGTCTTCGGGAACATCCGTAATTTGTACGGCGTCGATCACTTCCACGTGGCCAAGACATTCGCCTTGAAGCAGCACCACAGGGTATGAGAAGGGGTTATAGACAAAAATAGCTGTGGAGCCCTGTTTGACGTTCACAGTCGCAAAAGGCAGCAGCAGACGTTTTCGAGTGTAAAAGCGGCCTGATGGAGAAAGTAGTGCGATGGCGTCAGAGAGGCTGCTGCAATGCATTGATACAATCACTGACGAGTTGGGAGGAACGTTGGTGTCGTGCCTGACGAGTAGTTTGTTTGCAAAAGAAACATTATCGGCAAGCGTCATATGTGAGATCGGCGACAGTTCTAGTTCGGCCCGTGCGCAATGAATGACGGCATCGTGGCGGGCGAGAAAGTCCCACCCCAGGATAACTTCGTGGGAGCACGAGGAAATCACAATAAATTCGACGGCGTATACAGCGTCCTCGATGAGAACACGAGCGGTGCACGCCGCAATCGGGTGAATACGCTGTGCGCCTGCTGTGCGGCGGGCGAATCCAGCAATGGGCGTCGTAACCTTTCGAAGGAAGCGACAAAGCTTTGCGTCCATAACTGATACAGCGGCTCCGGTATCCACGAGGGCATATATCTGCGCACACCGTCAACTAACACGTCTATCACATTGGTCGGGCTACGTTGAGGACTTCCGCGTTTCGACGGCGTCGCAGCCCTTGCCTCATGGACTGCGACAATTAGTTTTCCTCATCCCGAGCTTCGGGACGAGGCCGCATCAGTGATGGGGAGCGTCGGCGTGGAGAAGTTGAGCGGCGGATGTTGGCGGACCGGCGGAATGGTGGTGACGCAGCCCGAGGTTCGTCGTCGTAATAAGGGCGCGGAGAACCCGCCATAGAACTTGGCCCATAAGGTGTAGCGCTAGGTGACTGCATGCGACTACAGTAGCGTGCGACGTGGCCTGCATAGCCGCACGCAAAACATATTGGTCGATTGTCCGCTGTACGCCACCGAGTCGTTGCGGCAGGTCCCATCCATGTGGAAGGACGCGTTGGACGTGGCGCCTGGTGAAGTGATTGCATAGCAGGCTGTTGTCGGGGCATAGCGAGGACTTCGGCGTACGTGAGAGGTCCCCGTTGAGGGAGTTGTCGATGCTGGGTGACGACTTCCGCGTAGCTGAGTGGCACAGCCGTCGGGATCTGTTGGGGCCTGGCCATGACTTCGGCGTAGCTGTGAGGCGCAGCCGCAGGAACACGCTGGTGGTGCTCAGGCAAAACCTCGTGCAGTTCTTGCGCTATGACGCGGCGAAGCGGAGGCGCAAAACTTGGCGTAGGCGCGTGTACCGACTGCGGCTGTGCAAAATCCATCAACGAGAGTTGCCGGGCAAATTCCTCGCGGACGAACGCCTTCATTTCTGCGAGCAACGCTGCCTGGGTGGACATGGCAGCCAAACCAGCGAGGTGTTCGTCACGCGGTAGAGATCGACGGGTCAGTGACCGCTGCCTGCGGAGTTCTTCATAGCTCTGGCACAGTGTGACAATTTCAGCCACAGAGCGTGGACTTTTGGCCAGCAACATGTTAAAGGCGTCGTCTTCTATGCCCTTCAGTATGTTTCGGATTCGATCAGACTCCGCCATGGTCGAATCGACTTTCCTGCATAGATCCAGGACATCGTCGATATAACTGGTGAATGTTTCGCCTGGCTGTTGAGCTCGTTCTCACAAACGTTGCTCGGCACGCAGCTTGCGAACAGCAGGGCGACCAAATACATCGACGAGGGAAGTCTTAAATTCCGACCATGCCTGGAACTCTGCTTGATGGATGTTATACAACAGGCTGGCCACTCCAGCGAGGTAGAACAGAACATGGCTCAATTTGGCTGCTTCATCCCACTTGTTATGGTCGCCTACCCTGTCGTACGCCGTGAGCCATTCGTCCACGTCAGTGTCGTCCGCTTCAGTGTAGATAGGATGGTCGCGATGACGAGGCACCCCGGGACACGCAGTGGGTGCAGGAGGAGGCGTTTGCTGGGAGGCGTCTTGGGGCATGGTAGATGGTAGGGTACGGAACCGGAGTTCCAGGATGATCGTCTGAGGTTACCCCGCACACTCCACCAATTCTAAAGGTGTTTATTTGGCAGAGCTCGGGAGCAGCGCAACGTCGACAGGCAGGGCAGTCACAGCTTCCAAGCACGAGGGCCGTTGCTGAGCAGGAGCCCTCGACCCACTAGCGTCTCTTCGACAATCTCTTTGCTACAATGTATATATATATATATATATATATATATATATATATATATATATATATATATTTAATTATCAGTCATAGCACTCGTAGTACAGCTCCGTGGGCCGTATTCCTTTCGAAAGTAGTCCTGTTAGGGCTAATATAATTACAGAAAGGTATTTCGCTATCGTGTGCAGCAACCTTTGGGATAGTTATTCGGGCGAGCTTCCCACGCTAAGCGTGCCGCGCTCGCCTTGCACATGCTTAAGCTTTTCCCACTCTCTAGAGCCGCTAGAGTCCGCTCGATTCAAACGAAACATTGTCCGCGCAACCTTGGGCTATCGGAGCGCACGTGATCTATGCTCGGCGGCTGATAAGGGGTCTTTGAACCGGCCACAGAGCTCCATGTCTCAGTAAGGCACCTGGCGTATTCTCGTTCGGACGCCATCATCTCGGTAGGCGCGGTGATTATCTTATTTTCCCTTATCTTTTAATATGTTCAATACTTAGAAACATTTCTCTCGGTAATAATACTTAGTTCAAGGGGGTTTTCCATGTCTCAGTAATTTCTCTAGTCTCGTGCGGACGCCATCCTCTCGGTAAGTGCGGAGATTATATTCCCTCATCCTTTAATATGTTCAATACTTAGAAGCATTCTTCTATGGAACGATACTTAGTTCAAGGGAACTTTCCATGTCTCATTCATTTCACTTGTCGTAGCCAAGTGCTGATGGCCATGTTATCTGTTGATAACGTAACTTTTTCTCAAGTCTCTAAATCTATTAAGGCAGTTTTTCGCTTGCATACCATGGCCGCGCACGTTTATATCCCCTTCCTTTTCTCTATCGCGGGTGCGCTTTGGAACCACGGCACTGCGATTAAACTTGAGTAAGTTTCGTTTTACTTTTTCTTTCCTCTCTTCTACTCGCTCTCTTACCCAGAACACGCAGAAAAAAATGAACAGGGCTCGCATTCCATACCATTATCGAGAATATATATATATATATATATATATATATAATTTACACCGAAAATTATCACTCATAGCACTCGTAGTACAGCCCTCTGGGCCGTTCTCTTTTCGACAGTAGTCATATTAGTGTTATTACGATTAAACAAAGGTATTTCGCTTTCGTGAGCAGCACACCTTCGGATAGTAACTCGGGCGAGCTTGCTACGCTAAGCGTGCCGCGCCCGCCTCACACCTGCTTAAGCTTTTCCTAGTCTCTAGAGCCACTCGAGTTCGCTCTCATCGACGAGCGGTCATGTTTCCAAGAAAGTACGCCAACATCAGTCTCTTGTGTTGCGACACCACGTACCCGAGCACACGAGGGTTGGACCCTCCCGATCGTAGCCGTGCGCGGCTTAGCCGTGTTCGGGGAAAGACTGTGTCCGTGTCCGGGGCCAGACTGTACGGAATTCGCGCGTCAAGACTTCTGCATTACGTCGACGCTTAGACAGCACCGCCCCCAAGTTCCACGGCCACGACATATATAAGAAGCTCGTCGCACGCTGATCTCTTCAGTGGCCATGTCAGCGGGCCAGCGGTCAACACCATGTCAAACCCGTTCCTGCTTTTTGCGCAGATTGTACTCAGCTTGACAGGATCAGCGCGCATACCCGATGGAGCAACACGCGTCACCTCTGCCAGATTTTACGGAGTGTGCGCGCCAAGACTGCTGCATTACGTCGACGCTTGTACGGCGCCGCCCCCAAGTTCCACGGCCACGACCTATATAAGAAGCTCGTCACACGCTGATCAGTTGAGTGGGCATGTCAGCGGGCCACCGGTCAACCCCATGTCACAGCATGTCAAAGCCATTGCTGCTTTTTGCGCAGATTGTACTCAGCTTGACTGGACCGGTACGCAATACCCGATGGAGCAACACCCGTCACCACTGCCAGACTTTACGGAGTGTGCGCGCCAAGACTGCTGCATTATGTCGACGCTTGTACGGCACCGCCCCCAAGTTCCGCGGCCTCGACCTATATAAGAAGCTCGTCGTACTCTCATCACTTTAGTGGGCATGTCAGCAGGCCACCGGTGAACACCACGTCAAAGCCGTTCCTGCATTTTGCGCAGATTGTACTCAGCTTGACTGGACCGGCACGCATACCCGATGGAGCAACACGCGTCACCACTGCCAGACTTTACGGAGTGCGCGCGCCAAGACGGCTGCATTATATCGACGCTTGGACGGCACTGCCCCCAAGTTCCACGGCCAAGACCTATATAAGAGGCTCGTCGTACGCTGATCACTTCAGTTGGCATGTCAGCGGGCCACCGGTCAACACCATGTCAGACCCGTTCCAGCTTTTTGCGCAGATTGTACTCAGCTTGACTGGTCCGGCGCGCATACCCGATGGAGCAACACGTATCAACAATGCCAGACTTCACGGACTGCGCAGGCTAAAACTGCTGTATTACGTCGACGCTTGGATGGCACCGCCCCCATGTTCCACGACCACGACCCAGATTAGAAGCTCGTCGCACGCTGATCACTTGAGTGGGCATGTCAGCAGGCCACCGGTCAACACCATGTCAAACCCATTCCTGCTTTTTGCATAAAATGTACTCAGCTTGACTGGACCGGACGCATAACCGATGGAGCAACACGCGTCAACACCGCAAGACTTTACGGAGTGCGCGCGCCAAGAATGCTGCATTACGTCGACGCTTGGATGGCACCGCCCCTAAGTTCCACGCCCACGACCTATATAAGAAGCTCGTCGCACGCTGATCACTTCAGTGGCCATGTCAGCGGGCGACCGGTCAACACCATGTCAAACCTGTTCCTGCTTTTTGCGCAGATTGTACTCAGCTTGACTGGATCGGCGCGCATACCCGATGGAGAAACATGCGTCACCTCTGCCAGACTTTACGGAGTGCGCGCGCCAAGACTGCTGCATTACGTCGCCGCTTGGATGGCACCGCCCCCAAGTTCCACGGCCACGACCTATATAAGAAGCTCGTCGGACGCTGATCACTTCAGTGAGCATTTCAGCGGGCCACAGGTCAACACCATGTCAAACCCGTTCCTGCTTTTCGCGCAGATTGTACTCAGCTTGACTGGACCGGCGCGCATACCCGATGGAGCAACACGCGTCACCACTGCCAGGCTTTACGGAGTGCGCGCGCCAAGGCATCTCCGTAACGTCGTCGCTTGGACGGCTCCGCCCCCAAGTTCCACGGCCACGACCTATATAAGAAGCTCGTCGTACGCTTGTCACTTCAGTGGGCACGCCTGCGGGCCACCGGTCAACACCATGTCAAACCCGTTCCTGTATTTTGCACAAATTGTAGTCAGCTTGACTGGACCGGCACGCATACCCGATGGAGCAACACGCGACACCACTGCCAGACTTTACGGAGTGCGCGCGCAAAGACTGCTGCATTAAGTCGACGCTTGGACGGCACCGCCCGCAAGTTCCACGGCCGCGATTTATATAAGAAGCTCGTCGTACGCTTATCACTTCAGTGAGCATTTCAGCGGGCCACCGGTCAACACCATGTCAAATCCGTTCCTGCTTTTCGCGCAGATTGTACTCAGCTTGACTGGACCGGTACGCAATACCCGATGGAGCAACACCCGTCACCACTGCCAGACTTTACGGAGTGTGCGCGCCAAGACTGCTGCATTATGTCGACGCTTGTACGGCACCGCCCCCAAGTTCCGCGGCCTCGACCTATATAAGAAGCTCGTCGTACTCTCATCACTTTAGTGGGCATGTCTGCAGGCCACCGGTGAACACCACGTCAAAGCCGTTCCTGCACTTTGCGCAGATTGTACTCAGCTTGACTGGACCGGCACGCATACCCGATGGAGCAACACGCGTCACCACTGCCAGACTTTACGGAGTGCGCGCGCCAAGACGGCTGCATTATATCGACGCTTGGACGGCACCGCCCCCAAGTTCCACGGCCAAGACCTATATAAGAGGCTCGTCGTACGCTGATCACTTCAGTTGGCATGTCAGCGGGCCACCGGTCAACACCATGTCAGACCCGTTCCAGCTTTTTGCATAAAATGTACTCAGCTTGACTGGACCGGACGCATAAGCGATGGAGCAACACGCGTCAACACCGCAAGACTTTACGGAGTGCGCGCGCCAAGAATGCTGCATTACGTCGACGCTTGGATGGCACCGCCCCTAAGTTCCACGCCCACGACCTATATAAGAAGCTCGTCGCACGCTGATCACTTCAGTGGCCATGTCAGCGGGCGACCGGTCAACACCATGTCAAACCTGTTCCTGCTTTTTGCGCAGATTGTACTCAGCTTGACTGGATCGGCGCGCATACCCGATGGAGAAACATGCGTCACCTCTGCCAGACTTTACGGAGTGCGCGCGCCAAGACTGCTGCATTACGTCGCCGCTTGGATGGCACCGCCCCCAAGTTCCACGGCCACGACCTATATAAGAAGCTCGTCGGACGCTGATCACTTCAGTGAGCATTTCAGCGGGCCACAGGTCAACACCATGTCAAACCCGTTCCTGCTTTTCGCGCAGATTGTACTCAACTTGACTGGACTGGTACGCATACCCGATGGAGCAACACGCGTCACCACTGCCAGACTTTACGGAGTGCGCGCGCCAAGACTGCTGCATTACGTCGACGCTTGGACGGCACCGCCCCCATGTTCCACGGCCACGACCTATATAAGAAGCTCGTCACACGCTGATCATTTCAGTTGCCATGTCAGCGGGCCACCGGTCAACACCATGTCAAACCCGTTCCTGCATTTTGCGCAGATTGTACTCAGCTTGACTGGACCGGCGTGCATACCCGATGGAGCAACACGCGTCACCACTGCCAGGCTTTACGGAGTGCGCGCGCCAAGACTTCTGCATTACGTCGTCGCTTGAACGGCTCCGCCCCCAAGTGCCACGGCCACGACCTATATGAGAAGCTTGTCGTACGGTCGTCACTTCAGTGGGCATGCCAGCGGGCCAGCGGTCAACACCATGTCAAACCCGTTCATGCATTTTGCGCAGATTGTACTCAGCTTGACTGCACCGGCACGCATACCCGATCAACACGCGTCACCATTGCTAGACTTTACGGAGTGTGCGCGCCAAGACTGCTTCATTATGTCGACGCTTGGACGGCAACGCCCCCATGTTCCACGACCACGACCTATATTAGAAGCTCGTCGCACGCTGATCACTTGAGTGGGCATGTCAGCGGGCCACCGGTCAACCCCATGTCACACCATGTCAAACCCGTTGCTGCTTTTTGCGCAGATGGTACTCAGCTTGACTGCACCGGCACGCATACCCGATTGAGCAACAGGCGTCACCACTGCCAGACTTTACGGAGTGCGCGCGCCAAGACTCCTGCATTACGTCGACGCTTGGACGGCACCGCCACCAAGTTCCACGGCCACGACCTATATAAGAAGCTCGTCGAACGCTGATCATTTCAGTTGCCATGTCAGCGGGCCACCGGTCAACACCATGTCAAACCCGTTCCTGCTTTTTGCGCAGATTGTACTCAGCTTGACTGGACCAGCGTGCATACCCGATGGAGCAACACGCGTCAACACTGCCAGGCTTTACGGAGTGCCCGCGCCAAGACTTCTGCATTACGTCGTCGCTTGAACGGCTCCGCCCCCAAGTGCCACGGCCACGACCTACATGAGAAGCTTGTCGTACGCTCGTCACTTCAGTGGGCATGCCAGCGGGCCACCGGTCAACACCATGTCAAACCCGTTCCTGCATTTTGCGCAGATTGTACTCAGCTTGACTGCACCGGCACGCATACCCGATCAACACGCGTCGCCATTGCCAGACTTTACGGAGTGTGCGCGCCAAGACTGCTTCATTATGTCGACGCTTGGACGGCAACGCCCCCATGTTCCACGACCACGACCTATATTAGAAGCTCGTCGCACGCTGATCACTTGAGTGGGCATATCAGCGGGCCACCGGTCAACCCCATGTCAAACCATGTCAAACCTGTTGCTGCTTTTTGCACAGAGTGTACTCAGCTTGACTGCACCGGCACGCATACCCGATGGAGCAACACGCGTCACCACTGCCAGACTTCACGGAGTGCGCGCGCCAAGACTGCTCCATTACGTCGACGCTTGGACGGCACCGTCCCCAAGTTCCACGGCCACGACCTATATAAGAAGCTCGTCATACGCTGATCGCTTCAATGAGCATTTCAGCGGGCCACCGGTCAACACCATGTCAAACCCGTTCCTGCTTTTCGCGCAGGTTGTACTCAGCTTGACTGGACCGGCACGCATACCCGATGGAGCAACACGCGTCATCACTGCCAGACTTTACGGAGTGCGTGCGCCAAGACTGCTGCATTACGTCGACGCTTGGACGGCAGCGCCCGCATGTTCCGCTGCCACGCCCTATATAAGAAGCTCGTCGTACGCTCATTACTTCAGTGGGCATGTCAGCGGGCCACCGGTCAACACCATGTCAGACCCGGACCTGCTTTTTGCGCAGATTGTACTAAGCTTGACTGCACCGGCACGCATACCCGATGGAGCAACACGCGTCACCACTGCCAGACTTCACGGAGTGCGCGCGCCAAGACTGCTCCATTACGTCGACGCTTGGACGGCACCGTCCCCAAGTTCCACGGCCACGACCTATATAAGAAGCTCGTCATACGCTGATCGCTTCAATGAGCATTTCAGCGGGCCACCGGTCAACACCATGTCAAAGCCGTTCCTGCATTTTGCGCAGATTGTACTCTGCTTGACTGGACCGGCACGCATACCCGATGGAGCAACACGCGTCACCAATGCCAGACTTTACGGAGTGCGCGCGCCAAGTCTGCTGCATTTCATCGACGCTTGGACGGCACCGCCCCCAAGTTCCACGGCCACAACCTATATAAGAAGCTCGTCGAACGCTGATCACTTCAGTTGGCATGTCAGCGGGCCACCGGTCAACACCATGTCAGACCCGGACCTGCTTTTTGCGCAGATTGTACTCAGCTTGACTGGACCGGTGCGCATACGCGATGGAGCAACACACGTCGCCACTGCCAGACTTTACGGAGTGCGCGCGCCAAGACTGCTGCATTACCTCGACGCTTGGACGGCACCGTCCCCAAGTTACACAGCCACGACCTATATAAGAAGCTCGTCGTACGCTGATCACTTCAGTGGACGTGTCAGCGGGCCACCGGTCAACACCATGTCAAACCCATTCCTACTTTTTGCCCAAAATGTACTCAGCTTGACTGGACCGGCACGCATAACCGATGGAGCAACACGCGTCACCACCGCAAGACTTTACGGAGTGTGCGCGCCAAGAATGCTGCATTACGTCGACGCTTGGACGGCACCGCCCCCAAGTTCCACGGCCACGACTTATATAAGAAGCTCGTCGCACGCTGATCACTTCAGTGGCCATGTCAGCGGGCCACCGGTCAACACCATGTCAAACCCGTTCCTGCTTTTTTCACAGATTGTACTCAGCTTGACAGGATCGGCGCGCATACCCGATGGAGCAACACGCGTCACCTCTGCCAGATTTTACGGAGTGCGCGCGCCAAGACTGCTGCATTACGTCACCGCTTGGATGGCACCGCCCCCAAGTTCCACGGCCACGACCTATATAAGAAGCTCGTCGGACGCTGATCACTTCAGTGGGCATGTCAGCGGGCCACCGGTCAACACCATGTCAAGCCCGTTCCTGCTTTTTGCGCAGATTCTACTCAGCCCTACTGGTCCGGCGCGCATGCCCGATGGAGCAACACGCGTCCCTACTGCCAGACTTTACGGAGTGCGCACGCCAAGACTGCTGCATTACGTCGACGCTTGTACGGCACCGCCCGCAAGTTCCAGGGCCACGACCTATATAAGAAGCTCGCCGTACGCTCGTAACTTCAGTGGGCATGCCAGCGGGCCACCGGTCAACACCATGTCAAACCCGTTCCTACTTTTCGCGCAGATAATACTCAGCTTGACTGGACCGGCACGCATACCCGATGGAGAAACACGCGTCACCTCTGCCAGACTTTACGGAGTGTGCGCGCCAAGACTGCTGCATTACGTCGACGCTTGGACGGCACCGCCCGCAAGTTCCACGGCCACGACCTTTATAAGAAGCTCGTCACTCGCTGATCACTTGAGTGGGCATGTCAGCGGGCCACCGGTCAACGCCATGTCCCACCTTGTCAAAGCCGTTGCTGCTTTTTGCGCAGATTGTACTCAGCTTGACTGCACCGACACGCATACCCGATGGAGCAACACGCGTCACCACTCCCAGACTGTACGGAGTTCGTGCGCCAAGACTGCTGCATTACGTCGACGCTTGGACGGCACCGCCCGCAAGTTCCACGGCCACGACCTATATAAGAAGCTGGTCGTACGCTGATCACTTCAGTGAGCATTTCAGCGGGCTACCGGTCAACACCATGTCAAACCCGTTCCTGCTTTTTGCGCAGATTATACTCAGCTTGACTGGACCGGCGCGCATACCTGATGGAGCAACACGCGTCACCACTGCCAGGCTTTATGGAGTGCGCGCGCCAAGACATCTCCATAATGTCGTCGCTTGGACGGCTCCGCCCCCAAGTTCCACGGCCACGACCTATATAAGAAGCTCGTCGTACGCTTGTCACTTCAGTGGGCATGCCTGCGGGCCACCGGTCAACACCATGTCAAACCCGTTCCTGTATTTTGCGCAAATTGTACTCAGCTTGACTGGACCGGCACGCATACGCGATGGAGCAACACGCGACACCACTGCCAGACTTTACGGAGTGCGCGCGCAAAGACTGCTGCATTACGTTGACGCTTGGACGGCACCGCCCGCAAGTTCCACGGCCGCGATTTATATAAGAAGCTCGTCGTACGCTGATCACTTCAGTGAGCATTTCACCGGGCCAGCGGTCAACACCATGTCAAACCCGTTCCTGCTTTTCGCGCAGATTGTACTCAGCTTGACTGGACCGGTACGCATACCCGATGGACCAGCACGCGTCACCACTGCCAGACATTACGGAGTGCGCGCGTCAAGACTGCTGCATTACGTCGACGCTTGGACGGCACCGCCACCAAGTTCCACGGCCACGTCCTATATAAGAAGCTCGTCGTACGCTGATCACTTCAGTGGGCATGTCAGCGGGCCACCGGTCAACACCATGTCAAACCCGTTCCTGCGTTTTGCGCAGATGATACCTAGCTTGACTGGACCGGCGCGCATACCCGTTGGAGCAACGCGCGTCACCACTGCCAGGCTTTACAGAGTGCGCGCGCCAAGACTGCTGCATTACGTCGTCGCTTGGACGGCACCGCCCCCAAGTTCCACGGCCACGACCTATATAACAAGCTTGTCGTACGCTCGTCACTTCAGTGGGCATGCTAGTGGGCCACCGGTCAACACCATGTCAAACCCGTTCCTGCATTTTGCGCAGATTGTACTCAGCTTGACAGGATCGGCGCGCATACCCGATGGAGCAACACGCGTCACCTCTGCCAGATTTTACGGAGTGCGCGCGCCAAGACTGCTGCATTACGTCACCGCTTGGATGGCACCGCCCCCAAGTTCCACGGCCACGACCTATATAAGAAGCTCGTCGGACGCTCATCACTTCAGTGGGCATGTCAGCGGGCCACCGGTCAACACCATGTAAAACCCGTTCCTGCTTTTTGCGCAGATTATACTCAGCCCTGCTGGTCCGGCGCGCATGCCCGATGAGCAACACGCGTCCCCACTGCCAGACTTTACGGAGTGCGCACACCAAGACTGCTGCATTACGTCGACGCTTGGACGGCACCGCCCGCAAGTTCCAGGGCCACGACCTATATAAGAAGCTCGTCGTACGCTCGTAACTTCAGTGGGCATGCCAGCGGGCCACCGGTGAACACCATGTCAAACCCGTTCCTACTTTTCGCGCAGATTATACTCAGCTTGACTGGACCGGCACGCATACCCGATGGAGAAACACGCGTCACCTCTGCCAGACTTTACGGAGTGTGCGTGCCAAGACTGCTGCATTACGTCGACGCTTGGACGGCACCGCCCGCAAGTTCCACGGCCACGACCTATATAAGAAGCTCGTCGTACGCTGATCACTTCAGTTTGCATGTCAGCGGGCCACCGGTCAACACCATGTCAAACCGGTTCCTGATTTTTGCGCAGATTGTACTCAGCTTGACTGGACCGGCGCGCATACGCGACGGAGCAACACACGTCACCACTGCCAGATTTACGGAGTGTGCGCGCCAAGACTGCTGCATTACGTCGACGCTTGCACGGCACCGCCCCCAAGTTCCACGGCCACGACCTTTATAAGAAGCTCGTCACACGCTGATCACTTGAGTGGGCATGTCAGCGGGCCACCGGTCAACCCCATGTCACACCATGTCAAAGCCGTTGCTGCTTTTTGCGCAGATTGTACTCAGCTTGACTGCACCGACACGCATACCCGATGGAGCAACACGCGTCACCACTCCCAGACTGTACGGAGTTCGCGCGCCAAGACTGCTGCATTACGTCGACGCTTGGACGGCACCGCCCGCAAGTTCCACGGCCACGACCTATATAAGAAGCTGGTCGTACGCTGATCACTTCAGTGAGCATTTCAGCGGGCTACCGGTCAACACCATGTCAAACCCGTTCCTGCTTTTTGCGCAGATTATACTCAGCTTGACTGGACCGGCGCGCATACCTGATGGAGCAACACGCGTCACCACTGCCAGGCTTTATGGAGTGCGCGCGCCAAGACATCTCCATAATGTCGTCGCTTGGACGGCTCCGCCCCCAAGTTCCACGGCCACGACCTATATAAGAAGCTCGTCGTACGCTTGTCACTTCAGTGGGCATGCCTGCGGGCCACCGGTCAACACCATGTCAAACCCGTTCCTGTATTTTGCGCAAATTGTACTCAGCTTGACTGGACCGGCACGCATACGCGATGGAGCAACACGCGACACCACTGCCAGACTTTACGGAGTGCGCGCGCAAAGACTGCTGCATTACGTTGACGCTTGGACGGCACCGCCCGCAAGTTCCACGGCCGCGATTTATATAAGAAGCTCGTCGTACGCTGATCACTTCAGTGAGCATTTCACCGGGCCAGCGGTCAACACCATGTCAAACCCGTTCCTGCTTTTCGCGCAGATTGTACTCAGCTTGACTGGACCGGTACGCATACCCGATGGACCAACACGCGTCACCACTGCCAGACATTACGGAGTGCGCGCGTCAAGACTGCTGCATTACGTCGACGCTTGGACGGCACCGCCACCAAGTTCCACGGCCACGTCCTATATAAGAAGCTCGTCGTACGCTGATCACTTTAGTGGGCATGTCAGCAGGCCACCGGTGAACACCACGTCAAAGCCGTTCCTGCATTTTGCGCAGATTGTACTCAGCTTGACTGGACCGGCACGCATACCCGATGGAGCAACACGCGTCACCACTGCCAGACTTTACGGAGTGCGCGCGCCAAGACGGCTGTATTATATCGACGCTTGGACGGCACTGCCCCCAAGTTCCACGGCCAAGACCTATATAAGAGGCTCGTCGTACGCTGATCACTTCAGTTGGCATGTCAGCGGGCCACCGGTCAACACCATGTCAGACCCGTTCCAGCTTTTTGCGCAGATTGTACTCAGCTTGACTGGTCCGGCGCGCATACCCGATGGAGCAACACGTGTCAACAATGCCAGACTTCACGGACTGCGCAGGCTAAAACTGCTGTATTACGTCGACGCTTGGATGGCACCGCCCCCATGTTCCACGACCACGACCCAGATTAGAAGCTCGTCGCACGCTGATCACTTGAGTGGGCATGTCAGCAGGCCACCGGTCAACACCATGTCAAACCCATTCCTGCTTTTTGCATAAAATGTACTCAGCTTGACTGGACCGGACGCATAACCGATGGAGCAACACGCGTCAACACCGCAAGACTTTACGGAGTGCGCGCGCCAAGAATGCTGCATTACGTCGACGCTTGGATGGCACCGCCCCTAAGTTCCACGCCCACGACCTATATAAGAAGCTCGTCGCACGCTGATCACTTCAGTGGCCATGTCAGCGGGCGACCGGTCAACACCATGTCAAACCTGTTCCTGCTTTTTGCGCAGATTGTACTCAGCTTGACTGGATCGGCGCGCATACCCGATGGAGAAACATGCGTCACCTCTGCCAGACTTTACGGAGTGCGCGCGCCAAGACTGCTGCATTACGTCGCCGCTTGGATGGCACCGCCCCCAAGTTCCACGGCCACGACCTATATAAGAAGCTCGTCGGACGCTGATCACTTCAGTGAGCATTTCAGCGGGCCACAGGTCAACACCATGTCAAACCCGTTCCTGCTTTTCGCGCAGATTGTACTCAGCTTGACTGGACCGGCGCGCATACCCGATGGAGCAACACGCGTCACCACTGCCAGGCTTTACGGAGTGCGCGCGCCAAGGCATCTCCGTAACGTCGTCGCTTGGACGGCTCCGCCCCCAAGTTCCACGGCCACGACCTATATAAGAAGCTCGTCGTACGCTTGTCACTTCAGTGGGCACGCCTGCGGGCCACCGGTCAACACCATGTCAAACCCGTTCCTGTATTTTGCACAAATTGTAGTCAGCTTGACTGGACCGGCACGCATACCCGATGGAGCAACACGCGACACCACTGCCAGACTTTACGGAGTGCGCGCGCAAAGACTGCTGCATTAAGTCGACGCTTGGACGGCACCGCCCGCAAGTTCCACGGCCGCGATTTATATAAGAAGCTCGTCGTACGCTTATCACTTCAGTGAGCATTTCAGCGGGCCACCGGTCAACACCATGTCAAATCCGTTCCTGCTTTTCGCGCAGATTGTACTCAGCTTGACTGGACCGGTACGCAATACCCGATGGAGCAACACCCGTCACCACTGCCAGACTTTACGGAGTGTGCGCGCCAAGACTGCTGCATTATGTCGACGCTTGTACGGCACCGCCCCCAAGTTCCGCGGCCTCGACCTATATAAGAAGCTCGTCGTACTCTCATCACTTTAGTGGGCATGTCTGCAGGCCACCGGTGAACACCACGTCAAAGCCGTTCCTGCACTTTGCGCAGATTGTACTCAGCTTGACTGGACCGGCACGCATACCCGATGGAGCAACACGCGTCACCACTGCCAGACTTTACGGAGTGCGCGCGCCAAGACGGCTGCATTATATCGACGCTTGGACGGCACCGCCCCCAAGTTCCACGGCCAAGACCTATATAAGAGGCTCGTCGTACGCTGATCACTTCAGTTGGCATGTCAGCGGGCCACCGGTCAACACCATGTCAGACCCGTTCCAGCTTTTTGCATAAAATGTACTCAGCTTGACTGGACCGGACGCATAAGCGATGGAGCAACACGCGTCAACACCGCAAGACTTTACGGAGTGCGCGCGCCAAGAATGCTGCATTACGTCGACGCTTGGATGGCACCGCCCCTAAGTTCCACGCCCACGACCTATATAAGAAGCTCGTCGCACGCTGATCACTTCAGTGGCCATGTCAGCGGGCGACCGGTCAACACCATGTCAAACCTGTTCCTGCTTTTTGCGCAGATTGTACTCAGCTTGACTGGATCGGCGCGCATACCCGATGGAGAAACATGCGTCACCTCTGCCAGACTTTACGGAGTGCGCGCGCCAAGACTGCTGCATTACGTCGCCGCTTGGATGGCACCGCCCCCAAGTTCCACGGCCACGACCTATATAAGAAGCTCGTCGGACGCTGATCACTTCAGTGAGCATTTCAGCGGGCCACAGGTCAACACCATGTCAAACCCGTTCCTGCTTTTCGCGCAGATTGTACTCAACTTGACTGGACTGGTACGCATACCCGATGGAGCAACACGCGTCACCACTGCCAGACTTTACGGAGTGCGCGCGCCAAGACTGCTGCATTACGTCGACGCTTGGACGGCACCGCCCCCATGTTCCACGGCCACGACCTATATAAGAAGCTCGTCACACGCTGATCATTTCAGTTGCCATGTCAGCGGGCCACCGGTCAACACCATGTCAAACCCGTTCCTGCATTTTGCGCAGATTGTACTCAGCTTGACTGGACCGTCGTGCATACCCGATGGAGCAACACGCGTCACCACTGCCAGGCTTTACGGAGTGCGCGCGCCAAGACTTCTGCATTACGTCGTCGCTTGAACGGCTCCGCCCCCAAGTGCCACGGCCACGACCTATATGAGAAGCTTGTCGTACGGTCGTCACTTCAGTGGGCATGCCAGCGGGCCAGCGGTCAACACCATGTCAAACCCGTTCATGCATTTTGCGCAGATTGTACTCAGCTTGACTGCACCGGCACGCATACCCGATCAACACGCGTCACCATTGCTAGACTTTACGGAGTGTGCGCGCCAAGACTGCTTCATTATGTCGACGCTTGGACGGCAACGCCCCCATGTTCCACGACCACGACCTATATTAGAAGCTCGTCGCACGCTGATCACTTGAGTGGGCATGTCAGCGGGCCACCGGTCAACCCCATGTCACACCATGTCAAACCCGTTGCTGCTTTTTGCGCAGATGGTACTCAGCTTGACTGCACCGGCACGCATACCCGATGGAGCAACAGGCGTCACCACTGCCAGACTTTACGGAGTGCGCGCGCCAAGACTCCTGCATTACGTCGACGCTTGGACGGCACCGCCACCAAGTTCCACGGCCACGACCTATATAAGAAGCTCGTCGAACGCTGATCATTTCAGTTGCCATGTCAGCGGGCCACCGGTCAACACCATGTCAAACCCGTTCCTGCTTTTTGCGCAGATTGTACTCAGCTTGACTGGACCAGCGTGCATACCCGATGGAGCAACACGCGTCAACACTGCCAGGCTTTACGGAGTGCCCGCGCCAAGACTTCTGCATTACGTCGTCGCTTGAACGGCTCCGCCCCCAAGTGCCACGGCCACGACCTACATGAGAAGCTTGTCGTACGCTCGTCACTTCAGTGGGCATGCCAGCGGGCCACCGGTCAACACCATGTCAAACCCGTTCCTGCATTTTGCGCAGATTGTACTCAGCTTGACTGCACCGGCACGCATACCCGATCAACACGCGTCGCCATTGCCAGACTTTACGGAGTGTGCGCGCCAAGACTGCTTCATTATGTCGACGCTTGGACGGCAACGCCCCCATGTTCCACGACCACGACCTATATTAGAAGCTCGTCGCACGCTGATCACTTGAGTGGGCATATCAGCGGGCCACCGGTCAACCCCATGTCAAACCATGTCAAACCTGTTGCTGCTTTTTGCACAGAGTGTACTCAGCTTGACTGCACCGGCACGCATACCCGATGGAGCAACACGCGTCACCACTGCCAGACTTCACGGAGTGCGCGCGCCAAGACTGCTCCATTACGTCGACGCTTGGACGGCACCGTCCCCAAGTTCCACGGCCACGACCTATATAAGAAGCTCGTCATACGCTGATCGCTTCAATGAGCATTTCAGCGGGCCACCGGTCAACACCATGTCAAACCCGTTCCTGCTTTTCGCGCAGGTTGTACTCAGCTTGACTGGACCGGCACGCATACCCGATGGAGCAACACGCGTCATCACTGCCAGACTTTACGGAGTGCGTGCGCCAAGACTGCTGCATTACGTCGACGCTTGGACGGCAGCGCCCGCATGTTCCGCTGCCACGCCCTATATAAGAAGCTCGTCGTACGCTCATTACTTCAGTGGGCATGTCAGCGGGCCACCGGTCAACACCATGTCAGACCCGGACCTGCTTTTTGCGCAGATTGTACTAAGCTTGACTGCACCGGCACGCATACCCGATGGAGCAACACGCGTCACCACTGCCAGACTTCACGGAGTGCGCGCGCCAAGACTGCTCCATTACGTCGACGCTTGGACGGCACCGTCCCCAAGTTCCACGGCCACGACCTATATAAGAAGCTCGTCATACGCTGATCGCTTCAATGAGCATTTCAGCGGGCCACCGGTCAACACCATGTCAAAGCCGTTCCTGCATTTTGCGCAGATTGTACTCTGCTTGACTGGACCGGCACGCATACCCGATGGAGCAACACGCGTCACCAATGCCAGACTTTACGGAGTGCGCGCGCCAAGACTGCTGCATTTCATCGACGCTTGGACGGCACCGCCCCCAAGTTCCACGGCCACAACCTATATAAGAAGCTCGTCGAACGCTGATCACTTCAGTTGGCATGTCAGCGGGCCACCGGTCAACACCATGTCAGACCCGGACCTGCTTTTTGCGCAGATTGTACTCAGCTTGACTGGACCGGTGCGCATACGCGATGGAGCAACACACGTCGCCACTGCCAGACTTTACGGAGTGCGCGCGCCAAGACTGCTGCATTACCTCGACGCTTGGACGGCACCGTCCCCAAGTTACACAGCCACGACCTATATAAGAAGCTCGTCGTACGCTGATCACTTCAGTGGACGTGTCAGCGGGCCACCGGTCAACACCATGTCAAACCCATTCCTACTTTTTGCCCAAAATGTACTCAGCTTGACTGGACCGGCACGCATAACCGATGGAGCAACACGCGTCACCACCGCAAGACTTTACGGAGTGTGCGCGCCAAGAATGCTGCATTACGTCGACGCTTGGACGGCACCGCCCCCAAGTTCCACGGCCACGACTTATATAAGAAGCTCGTCGCACGCTGATCACTTCAGTGGCCATGTCAGCGGGCCACCGGTCAACACCATGTCAAACCCGTTCCTGCTTTTTTCACAGATTGTACTCAGCTTGACAGGATCGGCGCGCATACCCGATGGAGCAACACGCGTCACCTCTGCCAGATTTTACGGAGTGCGCGCGCCAAGACTGCTGCATTACGTCACCGCTTGGATGGCACCGCCCCCAAGTTCCACGGCCACGACCTATATAAGAAGCTCGTCGGACGCTGATCACTTCAGTGGGCATGTCAGCGGGCCACCGGTCAACACCATGTCAAGCCCGTTCCTGCTTTTTGCGCAGATTCTACTCAGCCCTACTGGTCCGGCGCGCATGCCCGATGGAGCAACACGCGTCCCTACTGCCAGACTTTACGGAGTGCGCACGCCAAGACTGCTGCATTACGTCGACGCTTGGACGGCACCGCCCGCAAGTTCCAGGGCCACGACCTATATAAGAAGCTCGCCGTACGCTCGTAACTTCAGTGGGCATGCCAGCGGGCCACCGGTCAACACCATGTCAAACCCGTTCCTACTTTTCGCGCAGATAATACTCAGCTTGACTGGACCGGCACGCATACCCGATGGAGAAACACGCGTCACCTCTGCCAGACTTTACGGAGTGTGCGCGCCAAGACTGCTGCATTACGTCGACGCTTGGACGGCACCGCCCGCAAGTTCCACGGCCACGACCTTTATAAGAAGCTCGTCACTCGCTGATCACTTGAGTGGGCATGTCAGCGGGCCACCGGTCAACGCCATGTCCCACCTTGTCAAAGCCGTTGCTGCTTTTTGCGCAGATTGTACTCAGCTTGACTGCACCGACACGCATACCCGATGGAGCAACACGCGTCACCACTCCCAGACTGTACGGAGTTCGTGCGCCAAGACTGCTGCATTACGTCGACGCTTGGACGGCACCGCCCGCAAGTTCCACGGCCACGACCTATATAAGAAGCTGGTCGTACGCTGATCACTTCAGTGAGCATTTCAGCGGGCTACCGGTCAACACCATGTCAAACCCGTTCCTGCTTTTTGCGCAGATTATACTCAGCTTGACTGGACCGGCGCGCATACCTGATGGAGCAACACGCGTCACCACTGCCAGGCTTTATGGAGTGCGCGCGCCAAGACATCTCCATAATGTCGTCGCTTGGACGGCTCCGCCCCCAAGTTCCACGGCCACGACCTATATAAGAAGCTCGTCGTACGCTTGTCACTTCAGTGGGCATGCCTGCGGGCCACCGGTCAACACCATGTCAAACCCGTTCCTGTATTTTGCGCAAATTGTACTCAGCTTGACTGGACCGGCACGCATACGCGATGGAGCAACACGCGACACCACTGCCAGACTTTACGGAGTGCGCGCGCAAAGACTGCTGCATTACGTTGACGCTTGGACGGCACCGCCCGCAAGTTCCACGGCCGCGATTTATATAAGAAGCTCGTCGTACGCTGATCACTTCAGTGAGCATTTCACCGGGCCAGCGGTCAACACCATGTCAAACCCGTTCCTGCTTTTCGCGCAGATTGTACTCAGCTTGACTGGACCGGTACGCATACCCGATGGACCAGCACGCGTCACCACTGCCAGACATTACGGAGTGCGCGCGTCAAGACTGCTGCATTACGTCGACGCTTGGACGGCACCGCCACCAAGTTCCACGGCCACGTCCTATATAAGAAGCTCGTCGTACGCTGATCACTTCAGTGGGCATGTCAGCGGGCCACCGGTCAACACCATGTCAAACCCGTTCCTGCGTTTTGCGCAGATGATACCTAGCTTGACTGGACCGGCGCGCATACCCGTTGGAGCAACGCGCGTCACCACTGCCAGGCTTTACAGAGTGCGCGCGCCAAGACTGCTGCATTACGTCGTCGCTTGGACGGCACCGCCCCCAAGTTCCACGGCCACGACCTATATAACAAGCTTGTCGTACGCTCGTCACTTCAGTGGGCATGCTAGTGGGCCACCGGTCAACACCATGTCAAACCCGTTCCTGCATTTTGCGCAGATTGTACTCAGCTTGACAGGATCGGCGCGCATACCCGATGGAGCAACACGCGTCACCTCTGCCAGATTTTACGGAGTGCGCGCGCCAAGACTGCTGCATTACGTCACCGCTTGGATGGCACCGCCCCCAAGTTCCACGGCCACGACCTATATAAGAAGCTCGTCGGACGCTCATCACTTCAGTGGGCATGTCAGCGGGCCACCGGTCAACACCATGTAAAACCCGTTCCTGCTTTTTGCGCAGATTATACTCAGCCCTGCTGGTCCGGCGCGCATGCCCGATGAGCAACACGCGTCCCCACTGCCAGACTTTACGGAGTGCGCACACCAAGACTGCTGCATTACGTCGACGCTTGGACGGCACCGCCCGCAAGTTCCAGGGCCACGACCTATATAAGAAGCTCGTCGTACGCTCGTAACTTCAGTGGGCATGCCAGCGGGCCACCGGTGAACACCATGTCAAACCCGTTCCTACTTTTCGCGCAGATTATACTCAGCTTGACTGGACCGGCACGCATACCCGATGGAGAAACACGCGTCACCTCTGCCAGACTTTACGGAGTGTGCGTGCCAAGACTGCTGCATTACGTCGACGCTTGGACGGCACCGCCCGCAAGTTCCACGGCCACGACCTATATAAGAAGCTCGTCGTACGCTGATCACTTCAGTTTGCATGTCAGCGGGCCACCGGTCAACACCATGTCAAACCGGTTCCTGATTTTTGCGCAGATTGTACTCAGCTTGACTGGACCGGCGCGCATACGCGACGGAGCAACACACGTCACCACTGCCAGATTTACGGAGTGTGCGCGCCAAGACTGCTGCATTACGTCGACGCTTGCACGGCACCGCCCCCAAGTTCCACGGCCACGACCTTTATAAGAAGCTCGTCACACGCTGATCACTTGAGTGGGCATGTCAGCGGGCCACCGGTCAACCCCATGTCACACCATGTCAAAGCCGTTGCTGCTTTTTGCGCAGATTGTACTCAGCTTGACTGCACCGACACGCATACCCGATGGAGCAACACGCGTCACCACTCCCAGACTGTACGGAGTTCGCGCGCCAAGACTGCTGCATTACGTCGACGCTTGGACGGCACCGCCCGCAAGTTCCACGGCCACGACCTATATAAGAAGCTGGTCGTACGCTGATCACTTCAGTGAGCATTTCAGCGGGCTACCGGTCAACACCATGTCAAACCCGTTCCTGCTTTTTGCGCAGATTATACTCAGCTTGACTGGACCGGCGCGCATACCTGATGGAGCAACACGCGTCACCACTGCCAGGCTTTATGGAGTGCGCGCGCCAAGACATCTCCATAATGTCGTCGCTTGGACGGCTCCGCCCCCAAGTTCCACGGCCACGACCTATATAAGAAGCTCGTCGTACGCTTGTCACTTCAGTGGGCATGCCTGCGGGCCACCGGTCAACACCATGTCAAACCCGTTCCTGTATTTTGCGCAAATTGTACTCAGCTTGACTGGACCGGCACGCATACGCGATGGAGCAACACGCGACACCACTGCCAGACTTTACGGAGTGCGCGCGCAAAGACTGCTGCATTACGTTGACGCTTGGACGGCACCGCCCGCAAGTTCCACGGCCGCGATTTATATAAGAAGCTCGTCGTACGCTGATCACTTCAGTGAGCATTTCACCGGGCCAGCGGTCAACACCATGTCAAACCCGTTCCTGCTTTTCGCGCAGATTGTACTCAGCTTGACTGGACCGGTACGCATACCCGATGGACCAACACGCGTCACCACTGCCAGACATTACGGAGTGCGCGCGTCAAGACTGCTGCATTACGTCGACGCTTGGACGGCACCGCCACCAAGTTCCACGGCCACGTCCTATATAAGAAGCTCGTCGTACGCTGATCACTTTAGTGGGCATGTCAGCAGGCCACCGGTGAACACCACGTCAAAGCCGTTCCTGCATTTTGCGCAGATTGTACTCAGCTTGACTGGACCGGCACGCATACCCGATGGAGCAACACGCGTCACCACTGCCAGACTTTACGGAGTGCGCGCGCCAAGACGGCTGCATTATATCGACGCTTGGACGGCACTGCCCCCAAGTTCCACGGCCAAGACCTATATAAGAGGCTCGTCGTACGCTGATCACTTCAGTTGGCATGTCAGCGGGCCACCGGTCAACACCATGTCAGACCCGTTCCAGCTTTTTGCGCAGATTGTACTCAGCTTGACTGGTCCGGCGCGCATACCCGATGGAGCAACACGTGTCAACAATGCCAGACTTCACGGACTGCGCAGGCTAAAACTGCTGTATTACGTCGACGCTTGGATGGCACCGCCCCCATGTTCCACGACCACGACCCAGATTAGAAGCTCGTCGCACGCTGATCACTTGAGTGGGCATGTCAGCAGGCCACCGGTCAACACCATGTCAAACCCATTCCTGCTTTTTGCATAAAATGTACTCAGCTTGACTGGACCGGACGCATAACCGATGGAGCAACACGCGTCAACACCGCAAGACTTTACGGAGTGCGCGCGCCAAGAATGCTGCATTACGTCGACGCTTGGATGGCACCGCCCCTAAGTTCCACGCCCACGACCTATATAAGAAGCTCGTCGCACGCTGATCACTTCAGTGGCCATGTCAGCGGGCGACCGGTCAACACCATGTCAAACCTGTTCCTGCTTTTTGCGCAGATTGTACTCAGCTTGACTGGATCGGCGCGCATACCCGATGGAGAAACATGCGTCACCTCTGCCAGACTTTACGGAGTGCGCGCGCCAAGACTGCTGCATTACGTCGCCGCTTGGATGGCACCGCCCCCAAGTTCCACGGCCACGACCTATATAAGAAGCTCGTCGGACGCTGATCACTTCAGTGAGCATTTCAGCGGGCCACAGGTCAACACCATGTCAAACCCGTTCCTGCTTTTCGCGCAGATTGTACTCAGCTTGACTGGACCGGCGCGCATACCCGATGGAGCAACACGCGTCACCACTGCCAGGCTTTACGGAGTGCGCGCGCCAAGGCATCTCCGTAACGTCGTCGCTTGGACGGCTCCGCCCCCAAGTTCCACGGCCACGACCTATATAAGAAGCTCGTCGTACGCTTGTCACTTCAGTGGGCACGCCTGCGGGCCACCGGTCAACACCATGTCAAACCCGTTCCTGTATTTTGCACAAATTGTAGTCAGCTTGACTGGACCGGCACGCATACCCGATGGAGCAACACGCGACACCACTGCCAGACTTTACGGAGTGCGCGCGCAAAGACTGCTGCATTAAGTCGACGCTTGGACGGCACCGCCCGCAAGTTCCACGGCCGCGATTTATATAAGAAGCTCGTCGTACGCTTATCACTTCAGTGAGCATTTCAGCGGGCCACCGGTCAACACCATGTCAAATCCGTTCCTGCTTTTCGCGCAGATTGTACTCAGCTTGACTGGACCGGTACGCAATACCCGATGGAGCAACACCCGTCACCACTGCCAGACTTTACGGAGTGTGCGCGCCAAGACTGCTGCATTATGTCGACGCTTGTACGGCACCGCCCCCAAGTTCCGCGGCCTCGACCTATATAAGAAGCTCGTCGTACTCTCATCACTTTAGTGGGCATGTCTGCAGGCCACCGGTGAACACCACGTCAAAGCCGTTCCTGCACTTTGCGCAGATTGTACTCAGCTTGACTGGACCGGCACGCATACCCGATGGAGCAACACGCGTCACCACTGCCAGACTTTACGGAGTGCGCGCGCCAAGACGGCTGCATTATATCGACGCTTGGACGGCACCGCCCCCAAGTTCCACGGCCAAGACCTATATAAGAGGCTCGTCGTACGCTGATCACTTCAGTTGGCATGTCAGCGGGCCACCGGTCAACACCATGTCAGACCCGTTCCAGCTTTTTGCATAAAATGTACTCAGCTTGACTGGACCGGACGCATAAGCGATGGAGCAACACGCGTCAACACCGCAAGACTTTACGGAGTGCGCGCGCCAAGAATGCTGCATTACGTCGACGCTTGGATGGCACCGCCCCTAAGTTCCACGCCCACGACCTATATAAGAAGCTCGTCGCACGCTGATCACTTCAGTGGCCATGTCAGCGGGCGACCGGTCAACACCATGTCAAACCTGTTCCTGCTTTTTGCGCAGATTGTACTCAGCTTGACTGGATCGGCGCGCATACCCGATGGAGAAACATGCGTCACCTCTGCCAGACTTTACGGAGTGCGCGCGCCAAGACTGCTGCATTACGTCGCCGCTTGGATGGCACCGCCCCCAAGTTCCACGGCCACGACCTATATAAGAAGCTCGTCGGACGCTGATCACTTCAGTGAGCATTTCAGCGGGCCACAGGTCAACACCATGTCAAACCCGTTCCTGCTTTTCGCGCAGATTGTACTCAACTTGACTGGACTGGTACGCATACCCGATGGAGCAACACGCGTCACCACTGCCAGACTTTACGGAGTGCGCGCGCCAAGACTGCTGCATTACGTCGACGCTTGGACGGCACCGCCCCCATGTTCCACGGCCACGACCTATATAAGAAGCTCGTCACACGCTGATCATTTCAGTTGCCATGTCAGCGGGCCACCGGTCAACACCATGTCAAACCCGTTCCTGCATTTTGCGCAGATTGTACTCAGCTTGACTGGACCGTCGTGCATACCCGATGGAGCAACACGCGTCACCACTGCCAGGCTTTACGGAGTGCGCGCGCCAAGACTTCTGCATTACGTCGTCGCTTGAACGGCTCCGCCCCCAAGTGCCACGGCCACGACCTATATGAGAAGCTTGTCGTACGGTCGTCACTTCAGTGGGCATGCCAGCGGGCCAGCGGTCAACACCATGTCAAACCCGTTCATGCATTTTGCGCAGATTGTACTCAGCTTGACTGCACCGGCACGCATACCCGATCAACACGCGTCACCATTGCTAGACTTTACGGAGTGTGCGCGCCAAGACTGCTTCATTATGTCGACGCTTGGACGGCAACGCCCCCATGTTCCACGACCACGACCTATATTAGAAGCTCGTCGCACGCTGATCACTTGAGTGGGCATGTCAGCGGGCCACCGGTCAACCCCATGTCACACCATGTCAAACCCGTTGCTGCTTTTTGCGCAGATGGTACTCAGCTTGACTGCACCGGCACGCATACCCGATGGAGCAACAGGCGTCACCACTGCCAGACTTTACGGAGTGCGCGCGCCAAGACTCCTGCATTACGTCGACGCTTGGACGGCACCGCCACCAAGTTCCACGGCCACGACCTATATAAGAAGCTCGTCGAACGCTGATCATTTCAGTTGCCATGTCAGCGGGCCACCGGTCAACACCATGTCAAACCCGTTCCTGCTTTTTGCGCAGATTGTACTCAGCTTGACTGGACCAGCGTGCATACCCGATGGAGCAACACGCGTCAACACTGCCAGGCTTTACGGAGTGCCCGCGCCAAGACTTCTGCATTACGTCGTCGCTTGAACGGCTCCGCCCCCAAGTGCCACGGCCACGACCTACATGAGAAGCTTGTCGTACGCTCGTCACTTCAGTGGGCATGCCAGCGGGCCACCGGTCAACACCATGTCAAACCCGTTCCTGCATTTTGCGCAGATTGTACTCAGCTTGACTGCACCGGCACGCATACCCGATCAACACGCGTCGCCATTGCCAGACTTTACGGAGTGTGCGCGCCAAGACTGCTTCATTATGTCGACGCTTGGACGGCAACGCCCCCATGTTCCACGACCACGACCTATATTAGAAGCTCGTCGCACGCTGATCACTTGAGTGGGCATATCAGCGGGCCACCGGTCAACCCCATGTCAAACCATGTCAAACCTGTTGCTGCTTTTTGCACAGAGTGTACTCAGCTTGACTGCACCGGCACGCATACCCGATGGAGCAACACGCGTCACCACTGCCAGACTTCACGGAGTGCGCGCGCCAAGACTGCTCCATTACGTCGACGCTTGGACGGCACCGTCCCCAAGTTCCACGGCCACGACCTATATAAGAAGCTCGTCATACGCTGATCGCTTCAATGAGCATTTCAGCGGGCCACCGGTCAACACCATGTCAAACCCGTTCCTGCTTTTCGCGCAGGTTGTACTCAGCTTGACTGGACCGGCACGCATACCCGATGGAGCAACACGCGTCATCACTGCCAGACTTTACGGAGTGCGTGCGCCAAGACTGCTGCATTACGTCGACGCTTGGACGGCAGCGCCCGCATGTTCCGCTGCCACGCCCTATATAAGAAGCTCGTCGTACGCTCATTACTTCAGTGGGCATGTCAGCGGGCCACCGGTCAACACCATGTCAGACCCGGACCTGCTTTTTGCGCAGATTGTACTAAGCTTGACTGCACCGGCACGCATACCCGATGGAGCAACACGCGTCACCACTGCCAGACTTCACGGAGTGCGCGCGCCAAGACTGCTCCATTACGTCGACGCTTGGACAGCACCGTCCCCAAGTTCCACGGCCACGACCTATATAAGAAGCTCGTCATACGCTGATCGCTTCAATGAGCATTTCAGCGGGCCACCGGTCAACACCATGTCAAAGCCGTTCCTGCATTTTGCGCAGATTGTACTCTGCTTGACTGGACCGGCACGCATACCCGATGGAGCAACACGCGTCACCAATGCCAGACTTTACGGAGTGCGCGCGCCAAGACTGCTGCATTTCATCGACGCTTGGACGGCACCGCCCCCAAGTTCCACGGCCACAACCTATATAAGAAGCTCGTCGAACGCTGATCACTTCAGTTGGCATGTCAGCGGGCCACCGGTCAACACCATGTCAGACCCGGACCTGCTTTTTGCGCAGATTGTACTCAGCTTGACTGGACCGGTGCGCATACGCGATGGAGCAACACACGTCGCCACTGCCAGACTTTACGGAGTGCGCGCGCCAAGACTGCTGCATTACCTCGACGCTTGGACGGCACCGTCCCCAAGTTACACAGCCACGACCTATATAAGAAGCTCGTCGTACGCTGATCACTTCAGTGGACGTGTCAGCGGGCCACCGGTCAACACCATGTCAAACCCATTCCTACTTTTTGCCCAAAATGTACTCAGCTTGACTGGACCGGCACGCATAACCGATGGAGCAACACGCGTCACCACCGCAAGACTTTACGGAGTGTGCGCGCCAAGAATGCTGCATTACGTCGACGCTTGGACGGCACCGCCCCCAAGTTCCACGGCCACGACTTATATAAGAAGCTCGTCGCACGCTGATCACTTCAGTGGCCATGTCAGCGGGCCACCGGTCAACACCATGTCAAACCCGTTCCTGCTTTTTTCACAGATTGTACTCAGCTTGACAGGATCGGCGCGCATACCCGATGGAGCAACACGCGTCACCTCTGCCAGATTTTACGGAGTGCGCGCGCCAAGACTGCTGCATTACGTCACCGCTTGGATGGCACCGCCCCCAAGTTCCACGGCCACGACCTATATAAGAAGCTCGTCGGACGCTGATCACTTCAGTGGGCATGTCAGCGGGCCACCGGTCAACACCATGTCAAGCCCGTTCCTGCTTTTTGCGCAGATTCTACTCAGCCCTACTGGTCCGGCGCGCATGCCCGATGGAGCAACACGCGTCCCTACTGCCAGACTTTACGGAGTGCGCACGCCAAGACTGCTGCATTACGTCGACGCTTGGACGGCACCGCCCGCAAGTTCCAGGGCCACGACCTATATAAGAAGCTCGCCGTACGCTCGTAACTTCAGTGGGCATGCCAGCGGGCCACCGGTCAACACCATGTCAAACCCGTTCCTACTTTTCGCGCAGATAATACTCAGCTTGACTGGACCGGCACGCATACCCGATGGAGAAACACGCGTCACCTCTGCCAGACTTTACGGAGTGTGCGCGCCAAGACTGCTGCATTACGTCGACGCTTGGACGGCACCGCCCGCAAGTTCCACGGCCACGACCTTTATAAGAAGCTCGTCACTCGCTGATCACTTGAGTGGGCATGTCAGCGGGCCACCGGTCAACGCCATGTCCCACCTTGTCAAAGCCGTTGCTGCTTTTTGCGCAGATTGTACTCAGCTTGACTGCACCGACACGCATACCCGATGGAGCAACACGCGTCACCACTCCCAGACTGTACGGAGTTCGTGCGCCAAGACTGCTGCATTACGTCGACGCTTGGACGGCACCGCCCGCAAGTTCCACGGCCACGACCTATATAAGAAGCTGGTCGTACGCTGATCACTTCAGTGAGCATTTCAGCGGGCTACCGGTCAACACCATGTCCAACCCGTTCCTGCTTTTTGCGCAGATTATACTCAGCTTGACTGGACCGGCGCGCATACCTGATGGAGCAACACGCGTCACCACTGCCAGGCTTTATGGAGTGCGCGCGCCAAGACATCTCCATAATGTCGTCGCTTGGACGGCTCCGCCCCCAAGTTCCACGGCCACGACCTATATAAGAAGCTCGTCGTACGCTTGTCACTTCAGTGGGCATGGCTGCGGGCCACCGGTCAACACCATGTCAAACCCGTTCCTGTATTTTGCGCAAATTGTACTCAGCTTGACTGGACCGGCACGCATACGCGATGGAGCAACACGCGACACCACTGCCAGACTTTACGGAGTGCGCGCGCAAAGACTGCTGCATTACGTTGACGCTTGGACGGCACCGCCCGCAAGTTCCACGGCCGCGATTTATATAAGAAGCTCGTCGTACGCTGATCACTTCAGTGAGCATTTCACCGGGCCAGCGGTCAACACCATGTCAAACCCGTTCCTGCTTTTCGCGCAGATTGTACTCAGCTTGACTGGACCGGTACGCATACCCGATGGACCAGCACGCGTCACCACTGCCAGACATTACGGAGTGCGCGCGTCAAGACTGCTGCATTACGTCGACGCTTGGACGGCACCGCCACCAAGTTCCACGGCCACGTCCTATATAAGAAGCTCGTCGTACGCTGATCACTTCAGTGGGCATGTCAGCGGGCCACCGGTCAACACCATGTCAAACCCGTTCCTGCGTTTTGCGCAGATGATACCTAGCTTGACTGGACCGGCGCGCATACCCGTTGGAGCAACGCGCGTCACCACTGCCAGGCTTTACAGAGTGCGCGCGCCAAGACTGCTGCATTACGTCGTCGCTTGGACGGCACCGCCCCCAAGTTCCACGGCCACGACCTATATAACAAGCTTGTCGTACGCTCGTCACTTCAGTGGGCATGCTAGTGGGCCACCGGTCAACACCATGTCAAACCCGTTCCTGCATTTTGCGCAGATTGTACTCAGCTTGACAGGATCGGCGCGCATACCCGATGGAGCAACACGCGTCACCTCTGCCAGATTTTACGGAGTGCGCGCGCCAAGACTGCTGCATTACGTCACCGCTTGGATGGCACCGCCCCCAAGTTCCACGGCCACGACCTATATAAGAAGCTCGTCGGACGCTCATCACTTCAGTGGGCATGTCAGCGGGCCACCGGTCAACACCATGTAAAACCCGTTCCTGCTTTTTGCGCAGATTATACTCAGCCCTGCTGGTCCGGCGCGCATGCCCGATGAGCAACACGCGTCCCCACTGCCAGACTTTACGGAGTGCGCACACCAAGACTGCTGCATTACGTCGACGCTTGGACGGCACCGCCCGCAAGTTCCAGGGCCACGACCTATATAAGAAGCTCGTCGTACGCTCGTAACTTCAGTGGGCATGCCAGCGGGCCACCGGTTAACACCATGTCAAACCCGTTCCTACTTTTCGCGCAGATTATACTCAGCTTGACTGGACCGGCACGCATACCCGATGGAGAAACACGCGTCACCTCTGCCAGACTTTACGGAGTGTGCGTGCCAAGACTGCTGCATTACGTCGACGCTTGGACGGCACCGCCCGCAAGTTCCACGGCCACGACCTATATAAGAAGCTCGTCGTACGCTGATCACTTCAGTTTGCATGTCAGCGGGCCACCGGTCAACACCATGTCAAACCGGTTCCTGATTTTTGCGCAGATTGTACTCAGCTTGACTGGACCGGCGCGCGTACGCGACGGAGCAACACACGTCACCACTGCCAGATTTACGGAGTGTGCGCGCCAAGACTGCTGCATTACGTCGACGCTTGCACGGCACCGCCCCCAAGTTCCACGGCCACGACCTTTATAAGAAGCTCGTCACACGCTGATCACTTGAGTGGGCATGTCAGCGGGCCACCGGTCAACCCCATGTCACACCATGTCAAAGCCGTTGCTGCTTTTTGCGCAGATTGTACTCAGCTTGACTGCACCGACACGCATACCCGATGGAGCAACACGCGTCACCACTCCCAGACTGTACGGAGTTCGCGCGCCAAGACTGCTGCATTACGTCGACGCTTGGACGGCACCGCCCGCAAGTTCCACGGCCACGACCAATATAAGAAGCTGGTCGTACGCTGATCACTTCAGTGAGCATTTCAGCGGGCTACCGGTCAACACCATGTCAAACCCGTTCCTGTATTTTGCGCAAATTGTACTCAGCTTGACTGGACCGGCACGCATACGCGATGGAGCAACACGCGACACCACTGCCAGACTTTATGGAGTGCGCGCGCAAAGACTGCTGCATTACGTCGACGCTTGGACGGCACCGCTCGCAAGTTCCACGGCCGCGATTTATATAAGAAGCTCGTCGTACGCTGATCACTTCAGTGAGCATTTCAGCGGGCCACCGGTCAACAACATGTCAAACCCGTTCCTGCTTTTCGCGCAGATTGTACTCAGCTTGACTGGACCGGTACGCATACCCGATGGACCAACAAGCGTCACCACTGCCAGACATTACAGAGTGCGCGCGTCAAGACTGCTGCATTACGTCGACGCTTGGACGGCACCGCCACCAAGTTCCACGGCCACGTCCTATATAAGAAGCTCGTCGTACGCTGATCACTTCAGTGGGTATGTCAGCGGGCCACCGGTCAACACCATGTCAAACCCGTTCCTGCGTTTTGCGCAGATGATACCTAGCTTGACTGGACAGGCGCGCATACCCGTTGGAGCAATGCGCGTCACCACTGCCAGGCTTTACAGAGTGCGCGCGCCAAGACTGCCGCATTACGTCGACGCTTGGATGGCACCTCCCCTAAGTTCTACGGCCACGACCTACATGAGAAGCTTGTCGTACGCTGATCACTTCAGTGGGCGTGTCAGCCGGCCACCGCTGAACACCATGTCAAACCCGTTCCTGCTTTTTGCGCAGATTGTACTCAGCTTGACTAGACCGGCACGCATAACCGATGAAGCAACACGCCTCACCACTGCAAGACTTTACGGAGTGCGCGTGCCAAGACTGCTGCATTACGTCGTCGCTTGGACGGCACCGCCCCCAAGTTCCACGGCCACGACCTATATAACAAGCTTGTCGTACGCTCGTCACTTCAGTGGGCATGCTAGTGGGCCACCGGTCAACACCATGTCAAACCCGTTCCTGCATTTTGCGCAGATTGTACTCAGCTTGACAGGATCGGCGCGCATACCCGATGGAGCAACACGCGTCACCTCTGCCAGATTTTACGGAGTGCGCGCGCCAAGACTGCTGCATTACGTCACCGCTTGGATGGCACCGCCCCCAAGTTCCACGGCCACGACCTATATAAGAAGCTCGTCGGACGCTCATCACTTCAGTGGGCATGTCAGCGGGCCACCGGTCAACACCATGTAAAACCCGTTCCTGCTTTTTGCGCAGATTATACTCAGCCCTGCTGGTCCGGCGCGCATGCCCGATGAGCAACACGCGTCCCCACTGCCAGACTTTACGGAGTGCGCACACCAAGACTGCTGCATTACGTCGACGCTTGGACGGCACCGCCCGCAAGTTCCAGGGCCACGACCTATATAAGAAGCTCGTCGTACGCTCGTAACTTCAGTGGGCATGCCAGCGGGCCACCGGTTAACACCATGTCAAACCCGTTCCTACTTTTCGCGCAGATTATACTCAGCTTGACTGGACCGGCACGCATACCCGATGGAGAAACACGCGTCACCTCTGCCAGACTTTACGGAGTGTGCGTGCCAAGACTGCTGCATTACGTCGACGCTTGGACGGCACCGCCCGCAAGTTCCACGGCCACGACCTATATAAGAAGCTCGTCGTACGCTGATCACTTCAGTTTGCATGTCAGCGGGCCACCGGTCAACACCATGTCAAACCGGTTCCTGATTTTTGCGCAGATTGTACTCAGCTTGACTGGACCGGCGCGCGTACGCGACGGAGCAACACACGTCACCACTGCCAGATTTACGGAGTGTGCGCGCCAAGACTGCTGCATTACGTCGACGCTTGCACGGCACCGCCCCCAAGTTCCACGGCCACGACCTTTATAAGAAGCTCGTCACACGCTGATCACTTGAGTGGGCATGTCAGCGGGCCACCGGTCAACCCCATGTCACACCATGTCAAAGCCGTTGCTGCTTTTTGCGCAGATTGTACTCAGCTTGACTGCACCGACACGCATACCCGATGGAGCAACACGCGTCACCACTCCCAGACTGTACGGAGTTCGCGCGCCAAGACTGCTGCATTACGTCGACGCTTGGACGGCACCGCCCGCAAGTTCCACGGCCACGACCAATATAAGAAGCTGGTCGTACGCTGATCACTTCAGTGAGCATTTCAGCGGGCTACCGGTCAACACCATGTCAAACCCGTTCCTGTATTTTGCGCAAATTGTACTCAGCTTGACTGGACCGGCACGCATACGCGATGGAGCAACACGCGACACCACTGCCAGACTTTATGGAGTGCGCGCGCAAAGACTGCTGCATTACGTCGACGCTTGGACGGCACCGCTCGCAAGTTCCACGGCCGCGATTTATATAAGAAGCTCGTCGTACGCTGATCACTTCAGTGAGCATTTCAGCGGGCCACCGGTCAACAACATGTCAAACCCGTTCCTGCTTTTCGCGCAGATTGTACTCAGCTTGACTGGACCGGTACGCATACCCGATGGACCAACAAGCGTCACCACTGCCAGACATTACAGAGTGCGCGCGTCAAGACTGCTGCATTACGTCGACGCTTGGACGGCACCGCCACCAAGTTCCACGGCCACGTCCTATATAAGAAGCTCGTCGTACGCTGATCACTTCAGTGGGTATGTCAGCGGGCCACCGGTCAACACCATGTCAAACCCGTTCCTGCGTTTTGCGCAGATGATACCTAGCTTGACTGGACAGGCGCGCATACCCGTTGGAGCAATGCGCGTCACCACTGCCAGGCTTTACAGAGTGCGCGCGCCAAGACTGCCGCATTACGTCGACGCTTGGATGGCACCTCCCCTAAGTTCTACGGCCACGACCTACATGAGAAGCTTGTCGTACGCTGATCACTTCAGTGGGCGTGTCAGCCGGCCACCGCTGAACACCATGTCAAACCCGTTCCTGCTTTTTGCGCAGATTGTACTCAGCTTGACTAGACCGGCACGCATAACCGATGAAGCAACACGCCTCACCACTGCAAGACTTTACGGAGTGCGCGTGCCAAGACTGCTGCATTACGTCGACGCTTGAACGGCAGCTTCGCAAGTTCCACGGCCACGACCTATATAAGAATCTCGTCGTACGCTGATCACTTCAGTGGACGTGTGAGTGGGCCACCGGTCAACACCATGTGAAACCCATTCCTGCTTTTTGCATAAAATGTACTCAGCTTGAATGGACCGGACGCATAACCGATGGAGCAACACGCGTCACCACCGCAAAACTTTACGGAGTGCGCGCGCCAAGAACGCTGCATTACGTCGATGCTTGGACGGCACCGCCCCTAAGTTCCACGCCCACGACCTATATAAGAAGCTCGTCGCACGCTGATCACTTCAGTGGCCATGTCAGCGGGCCACCGGTCAACACCATGTCAAACCCGTTCCTGCTTTTTGCGCAGATTATACTCAGCTTGACTGGATCGGCGCGCATACCCGATGGAGAAACATGCGTCACCTCTGCCAGACTTTACGGAGTGCGCGCGCCAAGGCTGCTGCATTACGTCGCAGCTTGGATGGCACCGCCCCCAAGTTCCACGGCCACGACCTATATAAGAAGCTCGTCGGACGCTGATCACTTCAGTGAGCATTTCAGCGGGCCACCGGTCAACACCATGTCAAACCCGTTCCTGCTTTTCGCGCAGATTGTACTCAACTTGACTGGACTGGTACGCATACCCGATGGAGCAACACGCGTCACCACTGCCAGACTTTACGGAGCGCGCGCGCCAAGACTGCTGCATTACGTCGTCGCTTGGACGGCACCGCCCCAAAGTTCCACGGCCACGACCTATATAAGAAGCTCGTCGGACGCTCATCACTTCAGTGGGCATGTCAGCGGGCCACCGGTCAACACCATGTAAAACCCGTTCCTGCTTTTTGCGCAGATTCTACTCAGCCCTGCTGGTCCGGCGCGCATGCCCGATGAGCAACACGCGTCCCCACTGCCAGACTTTACGGAGTGCGCACGCCAAGACTGCTGCATTACGTCGACGCTTGGACGGCACCGCCCGCAAGTTCCAGGGCCACGACCTATATAAGAAGCTCGTCGTACGCTCGTAGCTTCAGTGGGCATGCCAGCGGGCCACCGGTCACCACCATGTCAAACCCGTTCCTACTTTTCGCGCAGATTATACTCAGCTTGACTGGACCGGCACGCATACCCGATGGAGCAACACGCGTCAACACTGCCAGACTTTACGGATTGCGCGCGTCAAGACTGCTGCATTACGTCGACGCTTGGACGGCATCGCCCCCAAGTTCCACGGCCACGACCTATATAAGAAGCTCGTCGTACGCTTGTCACTTCAGTGGGCATGCCTGCAGGCCACCGGTCAACACCATGTTAACCCCGTTCCTGTATTTTGCGCAAATTGTACTCAGCTTGACTGGACCGGCACGCATACGCGATGGAGCAACACGCGACACCACTGCCGGACTTTATGGAGTGCGCGCGCAAAGACTGCTGCATTACGTCGACGCTTGGACGGCACCGCCCGCAAGTTCCACGGCCGCGATTTATATAAGAAGCTCGTCGTACGCTGATCACTTCAGTGAGCATTTCAGCGGGCCACCGGTCAACACCATGTCAAACCCGTTCCTGCTTTTCGCGCAGATTGTACTCAGCTTGACTGGAGCGGTACGCATACCCGATGGACCAACACGCGTCACCACTGCCAGACTTTACGGTGTGTGCGCGCCAAGACTGCTGCATTATGTCGACGCTTGGACGGCACCGCCCCCAAGTTCCGCGGCCTCGACCTATACAAGAAGCTCGTCGTACTCTCATCACTTTAGTGGGCATGTCAGCAGGCCACCGGTGAACACCACATCAAAGCCGTTCCTGCATATTGCGCAGATTGTACTCAGCTTGACTGGACCGGCACGCATACCCGATGGAGCAACACGCGTCACCACTGCCAGACTTTACGGAGTGCGCGTGCCAAGACTGCTGCATTACGTCGACGCTTGAACGGCAGCTTAGCAAGTTCCACGGCCACGACCTATATAAGAATCTCGTCGTACGCTGATCACTTCAGTGGACGTGTCAGTGGGCCACCGGTCAACACCATGTCAAACCCGTTCCTGCGTTTTGCGCAGATGATACCTAGCTTGACTGGACCGGCACGCATACCCGATGGAGCAACGCGCGTGACCACTGCCAGACTTTACGGAGTGCGCGCGCCAAGACGGCTGCATTATATTGACGCTTGGACGGCACCGCCCCAAAGTTCCACGGCCACGACCTATATAAGAGGCTCGTCGTACGCTGATCACTTCAGTTGGCATGTCAGCGGGCCACCGGTCAACACCATGTCAGGCCCGTTCCTGCTTTTTCCGCAGATTGTACTCAGCTTGACTGGTCCGGCGCGCATACTCGATGGAGCAGCACGCGTCACCAATGCCAGACTTCACGGAGTGCGCACGCTAAAACTGCTGCATTACGTCGACGCTTGGATGGCACCTCCCCTAAGTTCTACGGCCACGACCTATATAAGAAGCTCGTCGTACGCTGATCACTTCAGTGAGCATTTCAGCGGGCCACCGGTCAACACCATGTCAAACCCGTTCCTGCTTTTCGCGCAGATTGTACTCAGCTTGACTGGACCGGTACGCATACCCGATGGACCAACACGCGTCACCACTGCCAGACTTTACGGTGTGTGCGCGCCAAGACTGCTGCATTATGTCGACGCTTGGACGGCACCGCCCCAAGTTCCGCGGCCTCGACCTATACAAGAAGCTCGTCGTACTCTCATCACTTCAGTGGGCATGTCAGCAGGCCACCGGTGAACACCACGTCAAAGCCGTTCCTGCATATTGCGCAGATTGTACTCAGCTTGACTGGACCGGCACGCATACCCGATGGAGCAACACGCGTCACCACTGCCAAACTTTACGGAGTGCGCGCGTCAAGACTGCTACATTACGTCGACGCTTGGACGGCACCGCCACCAAGTTCCACGGCCACGTCCTATATAAGAAGCTCGTCGTACGCTGATCACTTCAGTGGGCATGCTAGTGGGCCACCGGTCAACACCATGTCAAACCCGTTCCTGCATTTTGCGCAGATTGTACTCAGCTTGACAGGATCGGCGCGCATACCCGATGGAGCAACACGCGTCACCTCTGCCAGATTTTACGGAGTGCGCGCGCCAAGACTGCTGCATTACGTCACCGCTTGGATGGCACCGCCCCCAAGTTCCACGGCCACGACCTATATAAGAAGCTCGTCGGACGCTCATCACTTCAGTGGGCATGTCAGCGGGCCACCGGTCAACACCATGTCAAACCCGTTCCTGCGTTTTGCGCAGATGATACCTAGCTTGACTGGACCGGCGCGCATACCCGTTGGAGCAACGCGCGTCACCACTGCCAGGCTTTACAGAGTGCGCGCGCCAAGACTGCTGCATTACGTCGTCGCTTGGACGGCACCGCCCCCAAGTTCCACGGCCACGACCTATATAACAAGCTTGTCGTACGCTCGTCACTTCAGTGGGCATGCTAGTGGGCCACCGGTCAACACCATGTCAAACCCGTTCCTGCATTTTGCGCAGATTGTACTCAGCTTGACAGGATCGGCGCGCATACCCGATGGAGCAACACGCGTCACCTCTGCCAGATTTTACGGAGTGCGCGCGCCAAGACTGCTGCATTACGTCACCGCTTGGATGGCACCGCCCCCAAGTTCCACGGCCACGACCTATATAAGAAGCTCGTCGGACGCTCATCACTTCAGTGGGCATGTCAGCGGGCCACCGGTCAACACCATGTAAAACCCGTTCCTGCTTTTTGCGCAGATTATACTCAGCCCTGCTGGTCCGGCGCGCATGCCCGATGAGCAACACGCGTCCCCACTGCCAGACTTTACGGAGTGCGCAC
Organism: Dermacentor variabilis; assembly: GCF_050947875.1. NCBI lineage: Eukaryota > Metazoa > Arthropoda > Arachnida > Ixodida > Ixodidae > Dermacentor > Dermacentor variabilis. Next base: position 5,669,982 of record NW_027460291.1, read on the forward strand.
ACCAAGACTGCTGCATTACGTCGACGCTTGGACGGCACCGCCCGCAAGTTCCAGGGCCACGACCTATATAAGAAGCTCGTCGTACGCTCGTAACTTCAGTGGGCATGCCAGCGGGCCACCGGTTAACACCATGTCAAACCCGTTCCTACTTTTCGCGCAGATTATACTCAGCTTGACTGGACCGGCACGCATACCCGATGGAGAAACACGCGTCACCTCTGCCAGACTTTACGGAGTGTGCGTGCCAAGACTGCTGCATTACGTCGACGCTTGGACGGCACCGCCCGCAAGTTCCACGGCCACGACCTATATAAGAAGCTCGTCGTACGCTGATCACTTCAGTTTGCATGTCAGCGGGCCACCGGTCAACACCATGTCAAACCGGTTCCTGATTTTTGCGCAGATTGTACTCAGCTTGACTGGACCGGCGCGCGTACGCGACGGAGCAACACACGTCACCACTGCCAGATTTACGGAGTGTGCGCGCCAAGACTGCTGCATTACGTCGACGCTTGCACGGCACCGCCCCCAAGTTCCACGGCCACGACCTTTATAAGAAGCTCGTCACACGCTGATCACTTGAGTGGGCATGTCAGCGGGCCACCGGTCAACCCCATGTCACACCATGTCAAAGCCGTTGCTGCTTTTTGCGCAGATTGTACTCAGCTTGACTGCACCGACACGCATACCCGATGGAGCAACACGCGTCACCACTCCCAGACTGTACGGAGTTCGCGCGCCAAGACTGCTGCATTACGTCGACGCTTGGACGGCACCGCCCGCAAGTTCCACGGCCACGACCAATATAAGAAGCTGGTCGTACGCTGATCACTTCAGTGAGCATTTCAGCGGGCTACCGGTCAACACCATGTCAAACCCGTTCCTGTATTTTGCGCAAATTGTACTCAGCTTGACTGGACCGGCACGCATACGCGATGGAGCAACACGCGACACCACTGCCAGACTTTATGGAGTGCGCGCGCAAAGACTGCTGCATTACGTCGACGCTTGGACGGCACCGCTCGCAAGTTCCACGGCCGCGATTTATATAAGAAGCTCGTCGTACGCTGATCACTTCAGTGAGCATTTCAGCGGGCCACCGGTCAACAACATGTCAAACACGTTCCTGCTTTTCGCGCAGATTGTACTCAGCTTGACTGGACCGGTACGCATACCCGATGGACCAACAAGCGTCACCACTGCCAGACATTACAGAGTGCGCGCGTCAAGACTGCTGCATTACGTCGACGCTTGGACGGCACCGCCACCAAGTTCCACGGCCACGTCCTATATAAGAAGCTCGTCGTACGCTGATCACTTCAGTGGGTATGTCAGCGGGCCACCGGTCAACACCATGTCAAACCCGTTCCTGCGTTTTGCGCAGATGATACCTAGCTTGACTGGACAGGCGCGCATACCCGTTGGAGCAATGCGCGTCACCACTGCCAGGCTTTACAGAGTGCGCGCGCCAAGACTGCCGCATTACGTCGACGCTTGGATGGCACCTCCCCTAAGTTCTACGGCCACGACCTACATGAGAAGCTTGTCGTACGCTGATCACTTCAGTGGGCGTGTCAGCCGGCCACCGCTGAACACCATGTCAAACCCGTTCCTGCTTTTTGCGCAGATTGTACTCAGCTTGACTAGACCGGCACGCATAACCGATGAAGCAACACGCCTCACCACTGCAAGACTTTACGGAGTGCGCGTGCCAAGACTGCTGCATTACGTCGACGCTTGAACGGCAGCTTCGCAAGTTCCACGGCCACGACCTATATAAGAATCTCGTCGTACGCTGATCACTTCAGTGGACGTGTCAGTGGGCCACCGGTCAACACCATGTGAAACCCATTCCTGCTTTTTGCATAAAATGTACTCAGCTTGAATGGACCGGACGCATAACCGATGGAGCAACACGCGTCACCACCGCAAAACTTTACGGAGTGCGCGCGCAAAGAACGCTGCATTACGTCGATGCTTGGACGGCACCGCCCCTAAGTTCCACGCCCACGACCTATATAAGAAGCTCGTCGCACGCTGATCACTTCAGTGGCCATGTCAGCGGGCCACCGGTCAACACCATGTCAAACCCGTTCCTGCTTTTTGCGCAGATTATACTCAGCTTGACTGGATCGGCGCGCATACCCGATGGAGAAACATGCGTCACCTCTGCCAGACTTTACGGAGTGCGCGCGCCAAGGCTGCTGCATTACGTCGCAGCTTGGATGGCACCGCCCCCAAGTTCCACGGCCACGACCTATATAAGAAGCTCGTCGGACGCTGATCACTTCTGTGAGCATTTCAGCGGGCCACCGGTCAACACCATGTCAAACCCGTTCCTGCTTTTCGCGCAGATTGTACTCAACTTGACTGGACTGGTACGCATACCCGATGGAGCAACACGCGTCACCACTGCCAGACTTTACGGAGCGCGCGCGCCAAGACTGCTGCATTACGTCGTCGCTTGGACGGCATCGCCCCCAAGTTCCACGGCCACGACCTATATAAGAAGCTCGTCGGACGCTCATCACTTCAGTGGGCATGTCAGCGGGCCACCGGTCAACACCATGTAAAACCCGTTCCTGCTTTTTGCGCAGATTCTACTCAGCCCTGCTGGTCCGGCGCGCATGCCCGATGAGCAACACGCGTCCCCACTGCCAGACTTTACGGAGTGCGCACGCCAAGACTGCTGCATTACGTCGACGCTTGGACGGCACCGCCCGCAAGTTCCAGGGCCACGACCTATATAAGAAGCTCGTCGTACGCTCGTAGCTTCAGTGGGCATGCCAGCGGGCCACCGGTCACCACCATGTCAAACCCGTTCCTACTTTTCGCGCAGATTATACTCAGCTTGACTGGACCGGCACGCATACCCGATGGAGCAACACGCGTCAACACTGCCAGACTTTACGGATTGCGCGCGTCAAGACTGCTGCATTACGTCGACGCTTGGACGGCATCGCCCCCAAGTTCCACGGCCACGACCTATATAAGAAGCTCGTCGTACGCTTGTCACTTCAGTGGGCATGCCTGCAGGCCACCGGTCAACACCATGTTAACCCCGTTCCTGTATTTTGCGCAAATTGTACTCAGCTTGACTGGACCGGCACGCATACGCGATGGAGCAACACGCGACACCACTGCCGGACTTTATGGAGTGCGCGCGCAAAGACTGCTGCATTACGTCGACGCTTGGACGGCACCGCCCGCAAGTTCCACGGCCGCGATTTATATAAGAAGCTCGTCGTACGCTGATCACTTCAGTGAGCATTTCAGCGGGCCACCGGTCAACACCATGTCAAACCCGTTCCTGCTTTTCGCGCAGATTGTACTCAGCTTGACTGGAGCGGTACGCATACCCGATGGACCAACACGCGTCACCACTGCCAGACTTTACGGTGTGTGCGCGCCAAGACTGCTGCATTATGTCGACGCTTGGACGGCACCGCCCCCAAGTTCCGCGGCCTCGACCTATACAAGAAGCTCGTCGTACTCTCATCACTTTAGTGGGCATGTCAGCAGGCCACCGGTGAACACCACATCAAAGCCGTTCCTGCATATTGCGCAGATTGTACTCAGCTTGACTGGACCGGCACGCATACCCGATGGAGCAACACGCGTCAACACTGCCAGACTTTACGGATTGCGCGCGTCAAGACTGCTGCATTACGTCGACGCTTGAACGGCAGCTTAGCAAGTTCCACGGCCACGACCTATATAAGAATCTCGTCGTACGCTGATCACTTCAGTGGACGTGTCAGTGGGCCACCGGTCAACACCATGTCAAACCCGTTCCTGCGTTTTGCGCAGATGATACCTAGCTTGACTGGACCGGCGCGCATACCCGTTGGAGCAACGCGCGTCACCACTGCCAGGCTTTACAGAGTGCGCGCGCCAAGACTGCTGCATTACGTCGTCGCTTGGACGGCACCGCCCCCAAGTTCCACGGCCACGACCTACATAACAAGCTTGTCGTACGCTCGTCACTTCAGTGGGCATGCCTGCGGGCCACCGGTCAACACCATGTCAAACCCGTTCCTGTATTTTGCGCAAATTGTACTCAGCTTGACTGGACCGGCACGCATACGCGATGGAGCAACACGCGACACCACTGCCAGACTTTACGGAGTGCGCGCGCAAAGACTGCTGCATTACGTCGACGCTTGGACGGCACCGCCACCAAGTTCCACGGCCGCGATTTATATAAGAAGCTCGTCGTACGCTGATCACTTCAGTGAGCATTTCAGCGGGCCAGCCGTCAACACCATGTCAAACCCGTTCCTGCTTTTCGCGCAGATTGTACTCAGCTTGACTGGACCGGTACGCATACCCGATGGACCAACACGCGTCACCACTGCCAGACATTACGGAGTGCGCGCGTCAAGACTGCTGCATTACGTCGACGCTTGGACGGCACCGCCACCAAGTTCCACGGCCACGTCCTATATAAGAAGCTCGTCGTACGCTGATAACTTCAGTGGGCATGTCAGCGGGCCACCGGTCAACACCATGTCAAACCCGTTCCTGCGTTTTGCGCAGATGATACCTAGCTTGACTGGACCGGCGCGCATACCCGTTGGAGCAACGCGCGTCACCACTGCCAGATTTTACGGAGTGCGCGCGCCAAGACTGCTGCATTACGTCACCGCTTGGATGGCACCGCCCCCAAGTTCCACGGCCACGACCTATATAAGAAGCTCGTCGGACGCTCATCACTTCAGTGGGCATGTCAGCGGGCCACCGGTCAACACCGTGTAAAACCCGTTCCTGCTTTTTGCGCATATTATACTCAGCCCTGCTGGTCCGGCGCGCATGCCCGATGAGCAACACGCGTCCCCACTGCCAGACTTTACGGAGTGCGCGCGCCAAGACTGCTGCATTACGTCGACGCTTGGACGGCACCGCCCGCAAGTTCCAGGGCCACGACCTATATAAGAAGCTCGTCGTACGCTCGTAACTTCAGTGGGCGTGCCAGCGGGCCACCGGTTAACACCATGTCAAACCCGTTCCTACTTTTCGCGCAGATTATACTCAGCTTGACTGGACCGGCACGCATACCCGATGGAGAAACACGCGTCACCTCTGCCAGACTTTACGGAGTGTGCGTGCCAAGACTGCTGCATTACGTCGACGCTTGGACGGCACCGCCCGCAAGTTCCACGGCCACGACCTATATAAGAAGCTCGTCGTACGCTGATCACTTCAGTTGGCATGTCAGCGGGCCACCGGTCAACACCATGTCAAACCGGTTCCTGATTTTTGCGCAGATTGTACTCAGCTTGACTGGACCGGCGCGCATACGCGACGGAGCAACACACATCACCACTGCCAGATTTACGGAGTGTGCGCGCCAAGACTGCTGCATTACGTCGACGCTTGCACGGCACCGCCCCCAAGTTCCACGGCCACGACCTTTATAAGAAGCTCGTCACACGCTGATCACTTGAGTGGGCATGTCAGCGGGCCACCGGTCAACCCCATGTCACACCATGTCAAAGCCGTTGCTGCTTTTTGCGCAGATTGTACTCAGCTTGACTGCACCGACACGCATACCCGATGGAGCAACACGCGTCACCACTCCCAGACTGTACGAAGTTCGCGCGCCAAGACTGCTGCATTACGTCGACGCTTGGAAGGCACCGCCCGCAAGTTCCACGGCCTCGACCAATATAAGAAGCTGGTCGTACGCTGATCACTTCAGTGAGCATTTCAGCGGGCTACCGGTCAACACCATGTCAAACCCGTTCCTGCTTTTTGCGCAGATTATACTCAGCTTGACTGGACCGGCGCGCATACCCGATGGAGCAACACGCGTCACCACTGCCAGGCTTTATGGAGTGCGCGCTAAGACATCTCCATAACGTCGTCGCTTGGACGGATCCGCCCCCAAGTTCCACGGCCACGACCTATATAAGAAGCTCGTCGTACGCTTGTCACTTCAGTGGGCATGCCTGCAGGCCACCGGTCAACACCATGTTAAACCCGTTCCTGTATTTTGCGCAAATTGTACTCAGCTTGACTAGACCGGCACGCATACGCGATGGAGCAACACGCGACACCACTGCCAGACTTTATGGAGTGCGCGCGCAAAGACTGCTGCATTACGTCGACGCTTGGACGGCACCGCTCGCAAGTTCCACGGCCGCGATTTATATAAGAAGCTCGTCGTACGCTGACACTTCAGTGAGCATTTCAGCGGGCCACCGGTCAACAACATGTCAAACCCGTTCCTGCTTTTCGCGCAGATTGTACTCAGCTTGACTGGACCGGTACGCATACCCGATGGACCAACAAGCGTCACCACTGCCAGACATTACAGAGTGCGCGCGTCAAGACTGCTGCATTACGTCGACGCTTGGACGGCACCGCCACCAAGTTCCACGGCCACGTCCTATATAAGAAGCTCGTCGTACGCTGATCACTTCACTGGGTATGTCAGCGGGCCACCGGTCAACACCATGTCAAACCCGTTCCTGCGTTTTGCGCAGATGATACCTAGCTTGACTGGACAGGCGCGCATACCCGTTGGAGCAATGCGCGTCACCACTGCCAGGCTTTACAGAGTGCGCGCGCCAAGACTGCCGCATTGCGTCGTCGCTTGGACAGCACCGCCCCCAAGTTCCACGGCCTCGACCTATATAAGAAGCTTGTCGTACGCTCGTCACTTCAGTGGGCATGCTAGTGGGCCACCGGTCAACACCATGTCAAACCCGTTCCTGCATTTTGCGCAGATTGTACTCAGCTTGACTGGACCGGCACGCATACCCGATGGAGCAACACGCGTCACCACTGCCAGACTTTACGGAGTGCGCGCGCCAAGACGGCTGCATTATATTGACGCTTGGACGGCACCTCCCCAAAGTTCCACGGCCACGACCTATATAAGAGGCTCGTCGTACGCTGATCACTTCAGTTGGCATGTCAGCGGGCCACCGGTCAACACCATGTCAGGCCCGTTCCTGCTTTTTCCGCAGATTGTACTCAGCTTGACTGGTCCGGCGCGCATACTCGATGGAGCAGCACGCGTCACCAATGCCAGACTTCACGGAGTGCGCACGCTAAAACTGCTGCATTACGTCGACGCTTGGATGGCACCTCCCTTAAGTTCTACGGCCACGACCTATATAAGAAGCTCATCGTACGCTGATCACTTCAGTGGGCGTGTCAGCCGGCCACCACTGAACACCATGTCAAACCCGTTCCTGCTTTTTGCGCAGATTGTACTCAGCTTGACTAGACCGGCACGCATAACCGATGAAGCAACACGCCTCACCACTGCAAGACTTTACGGAGTGCGCGTGCCAAGACTGCTGCATTACGTCGACGCTTGAACGGCAGCTTCGCAAGTTCCACGGCCACGACCTATATAAGAATCTCGTCGTACGCTGATCACTTCAGTGGACGTGTCAGTGGGCCACCGGTCAACACCATGTCAAACCCATTCCTGCTTTTTGCATAAAATGTACTCAGCTTGAATGGACCGGACGCATAACCGATGGAGCAACACGCGTCACCACCGCAAAACTTTACGGAGTGCGCGCGCCAAGAACGCTGCATTACGTCGATGCTTGGACGGCACCGCCCCTAAGTTCCACGCCCACGACCTATATAAGAAGCTCGTCGCACGCTGATCACTTCAGTGGCCATGTCAGCGGGCCACCGGTCAACACCATGTCAAACCCGTTCCTGCTTTTTGCGCAGATTATACTCAGCTTGACTGGATCGGCGCGCATACCCGATGGAGAAACATGCGTCACCTCTGCCAGACTTTACGGAGTGCGCGCGCCAAGGCTGCTGCATTACGTCGCAGCTTGGATGGCACCGCCCCCAAGTTCCACGGCCACGACCTATATAAGAAGCTCGTCGGACGCTGATCACTTCAGTGAGCATTTCAGCGGGCCACCGGTCAACACCATGTCAAACCCGTTCCTGCTTTTTGCGCAGATTCTACTCAGCCCTGCTGGTCCGGCGCGCATGCCCGATGAGCAACACGCGTCCCCACTGCCAGACTTTACGGAGTGCGCACGCCAAGACTGCTGCATTACGTCGACGCTTGGACGGCACCGCCCGCAAGTTCCAGGGCCACGACCTATATAAGAAGCTCGTCGTACGCTCGTAGCTTCAGTGGGCATGCCAGCGGGCCACCGGTCACCACCATGTCAAACCCGTTCCTACTTTTCGCGCAGATTATACTCAGCTTGACTGGACCGGCACGCATACCCGATGGAGCAACACGCGTCAACACTGCCAGACTTTACGGATTGCGCGCGTCAAGACTGCTGCATTACGTCGACGCTTGGACGGCATCGCCCCCAAGTTCCACGGCCACGACCTATATAAGAAGCTCGTCGTACGCTTGTCACTTCAGTGGGCATGCCTGCAGGCCACCGGTCAACACCATGTTAAACCCGTTCCTGTATTTTGCGCAAATTGTACTCAGCTTGACTGGACCGGCACGCATACGCGATGGACCAACACGCGACACCACGGCCGGACTTTATGGAGTGCGCGCGCAAAGACTGCTGCATTACGTCGACGCTTGGACGGCACCGCCCGCAAGTTCCACGGCCGCGATTTATATAAGAAGCTCGTCGTACGCTGATCACTTCAGTGAGCATTTCAGCGGGCCACCGGTCAACACCATGTCAAACCCGTTTCTGCTTTTCGCGCAGATTGTACTCAGCTTGACTGGACCGGTACACATACCCGATGGACCAACACGCGTCACCACTGCCAGACTTTACGGTGTGTGCGAGCCAAAACTGCTGCATTATGTCGACGCTTGGACGGCACCGCCCCCAAGTTCCGCGGCCTCGACCTATACAAGAAGCTCGTCGTACTCTCATCACTTTAGTGGGCATGTCAGCAGGCCACCGGTGAACACCACGTCAAAGCCGTTCCTGCATATTGCGCAGATTGTACTCAGCTTGACTGGACCGGCACGCATACCCGATGGAGCAACACGCGTCACCACTGCCAGACTTTACGGAGTGCGCGTGCCAAGACTGCTGCATTACGTCGACGCTTGAACGGCAGCTTAGCAAGTTCCACGGCCACGACCTATATAAGAATCTCGTCGTACGCTGATCACTTCAGTGGACGTGTCAGTGGGCCACCGGTCAACACCATGTCAAACCCATTCCTGGTTTTTGCATAAAATGTACTCAGCTTGAATGGACCGGACGCATAACCGATGGAGCAACACGCGTCACCACCGCAAGATTTTACGGAGTGCGCGCGCCAAGAACGCTGCATTACGTCGACGCTTTCACGGCACCGCCCATAAGTTCCACGCCCACGACCTATATAAGAAGCTTGTCGTACGCTCAACACTTCAGTGGGCATGCCATCGGGCCACCGGTCAGCACCATGTCAAATCCTTTCCTGCATTTTACGCAGATTGTACTCAGCTTGACTGCACCGGCACGCATACCCGATCAACACGCGTCACCATTGCCAGACTTTACGGAGTGTGCGCGCCAAGACTGCTGCATTACGTCGACGCTTGAACGGCACCTTCGCAAGTTCCACGGCCACGACCTATATAAGAAGCTCGTCGTACGCTGATCACTTCAGTGGACGTGTCAGCGGCCACCGGTCAACACCATGTCAAACCCATTCCTGCTTTTTGCATAAAATGTACTCAGCTTGACTGGACCGGACGCATAACCGATGGAGCAACACGCGTCACCACTGCCAGGCTTTATGGAGTGCGCGCGCCAAGACATCTCCATAACGTCGTCGCTTGGACGGCTCCGCCCCCAAGTTCCACGGCCACGACCTATATAAGAAGCTCGTCGTACGCTTGTCACTTCAGTGGGCATGCCTGCGGGCCACCGGTCAACACCATGTCAAACCCGTTCCTGCTTTTTGCGCAGATTGTACTAGCTTGACTGGATCGGCGCGCATACCCGATCAACACGCGTCACCATTGCCAGACTTTACGGAGTGTGCGCGCCAAGACTGCGGCATTATGTCGACGCTTGGACGGCACCGCCCCCATGTTCCACGACCACAACCTAGATTATAAGCCCGTCGCACGCTGATCCCTTGAGTGGGCATGTCAGCGGGCCATCGGTCAACCCCATGTCAAACCATGTCAAACCTGTTGCTGCTTTTTGCGCAGAGTGTACTCAGCTTGACTGCACCGGCACGCATACCCGATGGAGCAACACGCGTCACCACTGCCAGACTTTACGGAGTGCGCGCGCCAAGACGGCTGCATTATATCGACGCTTGGACGGCACCGCCCCAAAGTTCCACGGCCACGACCTATATAAGAGGCTCGTCGTACGCTGATCACTTCAGTTGGCATGTCAGCGGGCCACCGGTCAACACCATGTCAGGCCCGTTCCTGCTTTTTGCGCCGATTGTACTCAGCTTGACTGGTCCGGCGCGCATACTCGATGGAGCAACACGCGTCACCAATGCCAGACTTCACGGAGTGCGCACGCTAAAACTGCAGCATTACGTCGACGCTTGGATGGCACCTCCCCTAAGTTCTACGGCCACGACCTATATAAGAAGCTCATCGTACGCTGATCACTTCAGTGGGCGTGTCAGCCGGCCACCGCAGAACACCATGTCAAACCCGTTCCTGCTTTTTGCGCAGATTGTACTCAGCTTGACTAGACCGGCACGCATAACCGATGGAGCAACACGCGTCACCACTGCAAGACTTTACGGAGTGCGCGTGCCAAGACTGCTGCATTACGTCGACGCTTGAACGGCAGCTTCGCAAGTTCCACGGCCACGACCTATATAAGAAGCTCGTCGTACGCTGATCACTTCAGTGGACGTGTCAGTGGGCCACCGGTCAACACCATGTCAAACCCATTCCTGCTTTTTGCATAAAATGTACTCAGCTTGAATGGACCGGACGCATAACCGATGGAGCAACACGCGTCACCACCGCAAGACTTTACGGAGTGCGCGCGCCAAGAACGCTGCATTACGTCGACGCTTGGACGGCACCGCCCCTAAGTTCCACGCCCACGACCTATATAAGAAGCTCGTCGCACGCTGATCACTTCAGTGGCCATGTCAGCGGGCCACCGGTCAACACCATGTCAAACCCGTTCCTGCTTTTTGCGCAGATTGTACTCAGCTTGACTGGATCGGCGCGCATACCCGATGGAGAAACATGCGTCACCTCTGCCAGACTTTACGGAGTGCGCGCGCCAAGGCTGCTGCATTACGTCGCAGCTTGGATGGCACCGCCCCCAAGTTCCACGGCCACGACCTATATAAGAAGCTCGTCGGACGCTGATCACTTCAGTGAGCATTTCAGCGGGCCACCAGTCAACACCATGTCAAACCCGTTCCTGCTTTTCGCGCAGATTGTACTCAACTTGACTGCACCGGCACGCATACCCGATCAACACGCGTCACCATTGCCAGACCTTACGGAGTGTGCGCGCCAAGACTGCGGCATTATGTCGACGCTTGGACGGCACCGCCCCCATGTTCCATGACCACGACCCAGATTAGAAGCCCGTCGTACGCTGATCACTTGAGAGGGCATGTCAGCGGGCCACCGGTCAACCCCATGTCAAACCCGTTCCTGCTTTTTGCGCAGATTGTAGTCAGCTTGACTGGATCGGCGCGCATACCCGATGGAGCAACACGCGTCACCACTGCCAGACTTTACGGAGTGCGCGCGCCAAGACTGCTGCATTACGTCGTCGCTTGGACGGCACCGCCCCCAAGTTCCACGGCCACGACCTATATAAGAAGCTTGTCGTACGCTCAACACTTCAGTGGGCGTGCCATCGGGCCACCGGTCAGCACCATGTCAAATCCTTTCCTGCATTTTGCGCAAATTGTACTCAGCTTGACTAGACCGGCACGCATACGCGATGGAGCAACACGCGACACCACTGCCAGACTTTATGGAGTGCGCGCGCAAAGACTGCTGCATTACGTCGACGCTTGGACGGCACCGCTCGCAAGTTCCACGGCCGCGATTTATATAAGAAGCTCGTCGTACGCTGACACTTCAGTGAGCATTTCAGCGGGCCACCGGTCAACAACATGTCAAACCCGTTCCTGCTTTTCGCGCAGATTGTACTCAGCTTGACTGGACCGGTACGCATACCCGATGGACCAACAAGCGTCACCACTGCCAGACATTACAGAGTGCGCGCGTCAAGACTGCTGCATTACGTCGACGCTTGGACGGCACCGCCACCAAGTTCCACGGCCACGTCCTATATAAGAAGCTCGTCGTACGCTGATCACTTCACTGGGTATGTCAGCGGGCCACCGGTCAACACCATGTCAAACCCGTTCCTGCGTTTTGCGCAGATGATACCTAGCTTGACTGGACAGGCGCGCATACCCGTTGGAGCAATGCGCGTCACCACTGCCAGGCTTTACAGAGTGCGCGCGCCAAGACTGCCGCATTGCGTCGTCGCTTGGACAGCACCGCCCCCAAGTTCCACGGCCTCGACCTATATAAGAAGCTTGTCGTACGCTCGTCACTTCAGTGGGCATGCTAGTGGGCCACCGGTCAACACCATGTCAAACCCGTTCCTGCATTTTGCGCAGATTGTACTCAGCTTGACTGGACCGGCACGCATACCCGATGGAGCAACACGCGTCACCACTGCCAGACTTTACGGAGTGCGCGCGCCAAGACGGCTGCATTATATTGACGCTTGGACGGCACCTCCCCAAAGTTCCACGGCCACGACCTATATAAGAGGCTCGTCGTACGCTGATCACTTCAGTTGGCATGTCAGCGGGCCACCGGTCAACACCATGTCAGGCCCGTTCCTGCTTTTTCCGCAGATTGTACTCAGCTTGACTGGTCCGGCGCGCATACTCGATGGAGCAGCACGCGTCACCAATGCCAGACTTCACGGAGTGCGCACGCTAAAACTGCTGCATTACGTCGACGCTTGGATGGCACCTCCCTTAAGTTCTACGGCCACGACCTATATAAGAAGCTCATCGTACGCTGATCACTTCAGTGGGCGTGTCAGCCGGCCACCACTGAACACCATGTCAAACCCGTTCCTGCTTTTTGCGCAGATTGTACTCAGCTTGACTAGACCGGCACGCATAACCGATGAAGCAACACGCCTCACCACTGCAAGACTTTACGGAGTGCGCGTGCCAAGACTGCTGCATTACGTCGACGCTTGAACGGCAGCTTCGCAAGTTCCACGGCCACGACCTATATAAGAATCTCGTCGTACGCTGATCACTTCAGTGGACGTGTCAGTGGGCCACCGGTCAACACCATGTCAAACCCATTCCTGCTTTTTGCATAAAATGTACTCAGCTTGAATGGACCGGACGCATAACCGATGGAGCAACACGCGTCACCACCGCAAAACTTTACGGAGTGCGCGCGCCAAGAACGCTGCATTACGTCGATGCTTGGACGGCACCGCCCCTAAGTTCCACGCCCACGACCTATATAAGAAGCTCGTCGCACGCTGATCACTTCAGTGGCCATGTCAGCGGGCCACCGGTCAACACCATGTCAAACCCGTTCCTGCTTTTTGCGCAGATTATACTCAGCTTGACTGGATCGGCGCGCATACCCGATGGAGAAACATGCGTCACCTCTGCCAGACTTTACGGAGTGCGCGCGCCAAGGCTGCTGCATTACGTCGCAGCTTGGATGGCACCGCCCCCAAGTTCCACGGCCACGACCTATATAAGAAGCTCGTCGGACGCTGATCACTTCAGTGAGCATTTCAGCGGGCCACCGGTCAACACCATGTCAAACCCGTTCCTGCTTTTTGCGCAGATTCTACTCAGCCCTGCTGGTCCGGCGCGCATGCCCGATGAGCAACACGCGTCCCCACTGCCAGACTTTACGGAGTGCGCACGCCAAGACTGCTGCATTACGTCGACGCTTGGACGGCACCGCCCGCAAGTTCCAGGGCCACGACCTATATAAGAAGCTCGTCGTACGCTCGTAGCTTCAGTGGGCATGCCAGCGGGCCACCGGTCACCACCATGTCAAACCCGTTCCTACTTTTCGCGCAGATTATACTCAGCTTGACTGGACCGGCACGCATACCCGATGGAGCAACACGCGTCAACACTGCCAGACTTTACGGATTGCGCGCGTCAAGACTGCTGCATTACGTCGACGCTTGGACGGCATCGCCCCCAAGTTCCACGGCCACGACCTATATAAGAAGCTCGTCGTACGCTTGTCACTTCAGTGGGCATGCCTGCAGGCCACCGGTCAACACCATGTTAAACCCGTTCCTGTATTTTGCGCAAATTGTACTCAGCTTGACTGGACCGGCACGCATACGCGATGGACCAACACGCGACACCACGGCCGGACTTTATGGAGTGCGCGCGCAAAGACTGCTGCATTACGTCGACGCTTGGACGGCACCGCCCGCAAGTTCCACGGCCGCGATTTATATAAGAAGCTCGTCGTACGCTGATCACTTCAGTGAGCATTTCAGCGGGCCACCGGTCAACACCATGTCAAACCCGTTTCTGCTTTTCGCGCAGATTGTACTCAGCTTGACTGGACCGGTACACATACCCGATGGACCAACACGCGTCACCACTGCCAGACTTTACGGTGTGTGCGAGCCAAAACTGCTGCATTATGTCGACGCTTGGACGGCACCGCCCCCAAGTTCCGCGGCCTCGACCTATACAAGAAGCTCGTCGTACTCTCATCACTTTAGTGGGCATGTCAGCAGGCCACCGGTGAACACCACGTCAAAGCCGTTCCTGCATATTGCGCAGATTGTACTCAGCTTGACTGGACCGGCACGCATACCCGATGGAGCAACACGCGTCACCACTGCCAGACTTTACGGAGTGCGCGTGCCAAGACTGCTGCATTACGTCGACGCTTGAACGGCAGCTTAGCAAGTTCCACGGCCACGACCTATATAAGAATCTCGTCGTACGCTGATCACTTCAGTGGACGTGTCAGTGGGCCACCGGTCAACACCATGTCAAACCCATTCCTGGTTTTTGCATAAAATGTACTCAGCTTGAATGGACCGGACGCATAACCGATGGAGCAACACGCGTCACCACCGCAAGATTTTACGGAGTGCGCGCGCCAAGAACGCTGCATTACGTCGACGCTTTCACGGCACCGCCCATAAGTTCCACGCCCACGACCTATATAAGAAGCTTGTCGTACGCTCAACACTTCAGTGGGCATGCCATCGGGCCACCGGTCAGCACCATGTCAAATCCTTTCCTGCATTTTACGCAGATTGTACTCAGCTTGACTGCACCGGCACGCATACCCGATCAACACGCGTCACCATTGCCAGACTTTACGGAGTGTGCGCGCCAAGACTGCTGCATTACGTCGACGCTTGAACGGCACCTTCGCAAGTTCCACGGCCACGACCTATATAAGAAGCTCGTCGTACGCTGATCACTTCAGTGGACGTGTCAGCGGCCACCGGTCAACACCATGTCAAACCCATTCCTGCTTTTTGCATAAAATGTACTCAGCTTGACTGGACCGGACGCATAACCGATGGAGCAACACGCGTCACCACTGCCAGGCTTTATGGAGTGCGCGCGCCAAGACATCTCCATAACGTCGTCGCTTGGACGGCTCCGCCCCCAAGTTCCACGGCCACGACCTATATAAGAAGCTCGTCGTACGCTTGTCACTTCAGTGGGCATGCCTGCGGGCCACCGGTCAACACCATGTCAAACCCGTTCCTGCTTTTTGCGCAGATTGTACTAGCTTGACTGGATCGGCGCGCATACCCGATCAACACGCGTCACCATTGCCAGACTTTACGGAGTGTGCGCGCCAAGACTGCGGCATTATGTCGACGCTTGGACGGCACCGCCCCCATGTTCCACGACCACAACCTAGATTATAAGCCCGTCGCACGCTGATCCCTTGAGTGGGCATGTCAGCGGGCCATCGGTCAACCCCATGTCAAACCATGTCAAACCTGTTGCTGCTTTTTGCGCAGAGTGTACTCAGCTTGACTGCACCGGCACGCATACCCGATGGAGCAACACGCGTCACCACTGCCAGACTTTACGGAGTGCGCGCGCCAAGACGGCTGCATTATATCGACGCTTGGACGGCACCGCCCCAAAGTTCCACGGCCACGACCTATATAAGAGGCTCGTCGTACGCTGATCACTTCAGTTGGCATGTCAGCGGGCCACCGGTCAACACCATGTCAGGCCCGTTCCTGCTTTTTGCGCCGATTGTACTCAGCTTGACTGGTCCGGCGCGCATACTCGATGGAGCAACACGCGTCACCAATGCCAGACTTCACGGAGTGCGCACGCTAAAACTGCAGCATTACGTCGACGCTTGGATGGCACCTCCCCTAAGTTCTACGGCCACGACCTATATAAGAAGCTCATCGTACGCTGATCACTTCAGTGGGCGTGTCAGCCGGCCACCGCAGAACACCATGTCAAACCCGTTCCTGCTTTTTGCGCAGATTGTACTCAGCTTGACTAGACCGGCACGCATAACCGATGGAGCAACACGCGTCACCACTGCAAGACTTTACGGAGTGCGCGTGCCAAGACTGCTGCATTACGTCGACGCTTGAACGGCAGCTTCGCAAGTTCCACGGCCACGACCTATATAAGAAGCTCGTCGTACGCTGATCACTTCAGTGGACGTGTCAGTGGGCCACCGGTCAACACCATGTCAAACCCATTCCTGCTTTTTGCATAAAATGTACTCAGCTTGAATGGACCGGACGCATAACCGATGGAGCAACACGCGTCACCACCGCAAGACTTTACGGAGTGCGCGCGCCAAGAACGCTGCATTACGTCGACGCTTGGACGGCACCGCCCCTAAGTTCCACGCCCACGACCTATATAAGAAGCTCGTCGCACGCTGATCACTTCAGTGGCCATGTCAGCGGGCCACCGGTCAACACCATGTCAAACCCGTTCCTGCTTTTTGCGCAGATTGTACTCAGCTTGACTGGATCGGCGCGCATACCCGATGGAGAAACATGCGTCACCTCTGCCAGACTTTACGGAGTGCGCGCGCCAAGGCTGCTGCATTACGTCGCAGCTTGGATGGCACCGCCCCCAAGTTCCACGGCCACGACCTATATAAGAAGCTCGTCGGACGCTGATCACTTCAGTGAGCATTTCAGCGGGCCACCAGTCAACACCATGTCAAACCCGTTCCTGCTTTTCGCGCAGATTGTACTCAACTTGACTGCACCGGCACGCATACCCGATCAACACGCGTCACCATTGCCAGACCTTACGGAGTGTGCGCGCCAAGACTGCGGCATTATGTCGACGCTTGGACGGCACCGCCCCCATGTTCCATGACCACGACCCAGATTAGAAGCCCGTCGTACGCTGATCACTTGAGAGGGCATGTCAGCGGGCCACCGGTCAACCCCATGTCAAACCCGTTCCTGCTTTTTGCGCAGATTGTAGTCAGCTTGACTGGATCGGCGCGCATACCCGATGGAGCAACACGCGTCACCACTGCCAGACTTTACGGAGTGCGCGCGCCAAGACTGCTGCATTACGTCGTCGCTTGGACGGCACCGCCCCCAAGTTCCACGGCCACGACCTATATAAGAAGCTTGTCGTACGCTCAACACTTCAGTGGGCGTGCCATCGGGCCACCGGTCAGCACCATGTCAAATCCTTTCCTGCATTTTACGCAGATTGTACTCAGCTTGACTGCACCGGCACGCATACCCGATCAACACGCGTCACCATTGCCAGACTTTACGGAGTGTGCGCGCCAAGACTGCGGCATTATGTCGACGCTTGGACGGCACCGCCCCCAAGTTCCACGGCCACGACCTATATAAGAAGCTCGTCACACGCTGATCACTTGAGTGGGCATGTCAGCGGGCCACCGGTCAACCCCATGTCCCACCATGTCAAACCCGTTGCTGCTTTTTGCGCAGATGGTACTCAGCTTGACTGCACCGGGACGCATACCCGATGGAGCAACACGCGTCACCACTGCCAGACTTTACGGAGTACACGCGCCAAGACTGCTGCATTACGTCGACGCTTGATCGGCACCTTCGCAAGTTCCATGGCCACGACCTATATAAGAAGCTCGTCGTACGCTGATCACTTCAGTGGACGTGTCAGCGGCCACCGGTCAACACCATGTCAAACCCATTCCTGCTTTTTGCATAAAATGTACGCAGCTTGACTGGACCGGACGCATAACCGATGGAGCAACACGCGTCACCACTGCCAGGCTTTATGGAGTGCGCGCGCCAAGACATCTCCATAACGTCGTCGCTTGGACGGCTCCGCCCCCAAGTTCCACGGCCACGACCTATATAAGAAGCTCGTCGTACGCTTGTCACTTCAGTGGGCATGCCTTCGGGCCACCGGTCAACACCATGTCAAACCCGTTCCTGCTTTTTGCACAGATTGTACTCAGCTTGACTGGATCGGCGCGCATACCCAATGGAGAAACATGCGTCACGTCTGCCAGACTTTATGGAGTGCGCGCGATAAGACTGCTGCATTACGTCGCAGCTTGGATGGCACCGCCCCAAGTTCCACGGCCACGACCTATATAAGAAGCTCGTCAGACGATGATCACTTCAGTGAGCATTTCAGCGGGCCACCGGTCAACACCATGTCAAACCCGTTCCTGCTTTTCGCGCAGATTGTACTCGACTGGACTGGTACGCATACCCGATGGAGCAACACGCGTCACCACTGCCAGACTTTACGGAGTGCGCGCGCCAAGACTGCTGCATTACGTCGTCGCTTGGACGGCACCGCCCCCAAGTTCCACGGCCACGACCTATATAAGAAGCTTGTCGTACGCTCAACACTTCAGTGGGCATGCCATCGGGCCACCGGTCAGCACCATGTCAAATCCTTTCCTACATTTTACGCAGATTGTACTCAGCTTGACTGCACCGGCACGCATACCCGATCAACACGCGTCACCATTGCCAGATTTTACGGAGTGTGCGCGCCAAGACTGCGGCATTATGTCGACGCTTGGACGGCACCGCCCCCATGTTCCACGACCACGACCTAGATTAGAAGCCCGTCGCACGCTGATCACTTGAATGGGCATGTCAGCGGGCCATCGGTCAACCCCATGTCAAACCATGTCAAACCTGTTGCTGCTTTTTGCGCAGAGTGTACTCAGCTTGACTGCACCGGCACGCATACCCGATGGAGCAACACGCGTCACCACTGAAAGACTTTACGGAGTGCGCGCGCCAAGACTGCTGCATTACGTCGACGCTTTGACGGCACCGCCCCCAAGTTCCTCGGCAACGACCTATATAAGAAGCTCGTCGTACGCTGATCGCTTCAATGAGCATTTCAGCGGGCCACCGGTCAACACCATGTCAAACCCGTTCCTGCTTTTCGCGCAGGTTGTACTCAGCTTGACTGGACCGGCATGCATACCCGATGGAGCAACACGCGTCATCACTGCCAGACTTTACGGAGTGCGCGCGCCAAGACTGCTGCATTACGTCGACGCTTGGACGGCACCGCCCCCAAGTTCCACGGCCACGACATATATAAGAAGCTCGTCACACGCTGATCACTTGAGTGGGCATGTCAGCGGGCCACCGGTCAACCCCATGTCACACCATGTCAAACCTGTTGCTGCTTTTTGCTTAGATGGTACTCAGCTTGACTGCACCGGCACGCATACCCGATGGAGCAACACGCGTCACTACTGCAAGACTTTACGGAGTGCGCGCGCCAAGACTGCTGCATTGCGTCGACGCTTGAACGGCACCTTCGCAAGTTCCACGGCCACGACCTATATAAGAAGCTCGTCGTACGCTGATCACTTCAGTGGACGTGTCAGCGGGTCACTGGTCAACACCATGTCAAACCCATTCCTGCTTTTTGCATAAAATGTACTCAGCTTGACTGGACCGGCGTGCATACCCGATGGAGCAACACGCGTCACCACTGCCAGGCTTTACGGAGTGCGCGCGCCAAGACTTCTGCATTACGTCGTCGCTTGAACGGCTCCTCCCCCAAGTGCCACGGCCACGACCTACATAAGAAGCTCGTCGTACGCTCGTCACTTCAGTGGGCATGCCAGCGGGCCACCGGTCAACACCATGTCAAACCCGTTCCTGAATTTTGCGCAAATTGTACTCACCTTGACTGGACCGGCACGCATACCCGAGGGAGGAACACGCGACACCACTGCCAGACTTTACGGAGTGCGCGCGGAAAGACTGCTGCATTACGTCGACGCTTAGACGGCACCGCCCGAAATTCCACGGCCACGATTTATATAAGAAGCTCGTCGTACGCTGATCACTTCAGTGAGCATTAGAGCGGGCCACCGGTCCACACCATGTTAAACCCGTTCCTGATTTTCGCGCATATTGTACTCAGCTTGACTGGACCGGTACGCATACCCGATGGAGCAACACGCGTCACCACTGCCAGACATTACGGAGTGCGCGTCAAGACTGCTGCATTACGTCGACGCTTGGACGGCACCGCCCCCAAGTTCCGCAGCCACGACCTATGTAAGAAGCTCATCGTACGCTGATCACTTCAGTGAGCATTTCAGCGTGCCACCGGTCAACACCATGTCAAACCCGTTCCTACTTTTCGCGCAGATTGTGCTCATCTTGAGTGGACCGGTGCGCATACCCGATGGAGCAACGCGTCACCACTGCCAGACTTTACGGAGTGCGCGCGCCAGACTGCTGCATTACGTCGTCGCTTGGACGGCACCGCCCCCAAGTTCCACGGCCACGACCTATAAGAGAAGCTTGTCGTACGCGCGTCACTTCAGTGGGCATGCCAGCGGGCCACCGGTCAACACCATGTCAAACCCGTTCCTGCATTTTGCGCAGATTGTACTCAGCTTGACTGCGCCGGCACGCATGCCCGATCAACACGCGTCACCATTGCCAGACTTTACGGAGTGCGCGCGTCAAGACTGCAGCATTACGTCGACGCTTGGACGGCACCGCCCCCAAGTTCCACGGCCACGACCTATATAAGAAGCTCGTCACACGCTGATCACTTGAGTGGGCATGTCAGCGGGCCACCGGTCAACGCCATGTCACACCATGTCAAACCCGTTGCTGCTTTTTGCGCAGATGGTACTCAGCTTGACTGCACCGGCACGCATTCCCGATGGAGCAACACGCGTCACCACTGCCAGACCTTACGGAGTGCGCGCGCCAAGACTGCTGCATTACATCGACGCTTGGACGGCACCGCCCCCAAGTTCCACGGCCACGACCTATATAAGAAGCTCGTCGGACGCTGATCACTTCAGTGAGCATTTCAGCGGGCCACCGGTCAACAGCATGTCAAACCCGTTCCTGCTTATCGCGCAGATTGTACTCAACTTGACTGGACTGGTACGCATACCCGATGGAGCAACACGCGTCACCACTGCCAGACTTTACGGAGTGCGCGCGCCAAGACTGCTGCATTACGTCGTCGCTTGGACGGCACCGCCCCCAAGTTCCACGGCCACGACCTATATAAGAAGCTTGTCGTACGCTCAACACTTCAGTGGGCATGCCATCGGGCCACCGGTCAACACCATGTCAAATCCTTTCCTGCATTTTATGCATATTGTACTCGGCTTGACTGCACCGGCACGCATACCCGATCAACACGCGTCACCATTGCCAGACTTTACGGAGTGTGCGCGCCAAGACTGCGGCATTACGTCGACGCTTGAACGGCACCTTCGCAAGTTCCACGGCCACGACCTATATAAGAAGCTCGTCACACGCTGATCACTTGAGTGGGCATTTCAGCGGGCCACCGGTCAACCCCATGTCAAACCATGTCAAACCTGTTGCTGCTTTTTGCGCAGAGTGTACTCAGCTTGACTGCACCGGCACTCATACCCGATGGAGCAACACGCGTCACCACTGCCAGACTTTACGGAGTGCGCGCGCCAAGACTGCTGCATTACGTCGACGCTTTGACGGCACCGCCCCCAAGTTCCATGGCTACGACCTATATAAGAAGCTCGTCGTACGCTGATCGCTTCAATGAGCATTTCAGCGGGCCACCGGTTAACACCATGTCAAACCCGTTGCTGCTTTTTGCGCAGATGGTACTCAGCTTGACTGCACCGGCACGCATTCCCGATGGAGCAAAACGCGTCACCACTGCCAGACTTTACGGAGTGCGCGCGCCAAGACTGCTGCATTACATCGACGCTTGGACGGCACCGCCCCCAAGTTCCACGGCCACGACCTATATAAGAAGCTCGTCGAACGCTGATCATTTCAGTTGGCATGTCAGCGGGCCACCGGTCAACACCATGTCAAACCGGTTCCTGCTTTTTGCGCAGATTATACTCAGCTTGACTGGACCGGCACGCATACCCGATGGAGAAACACGCGTCACCTCTGCCAGACTTTATGGAGTGTGCGCGCCAAGACTGCTGCATTACGTCGACGCTTGGACGGCACCGCCCGCAAGTTCCACGGCCACGACCTATATAAGAAGCTCGTCGTACGCTGATCACTTCAGTGAGCATTTCAGCGGGCCACCGGTCAACACCATGTCAAACCGGTCCCTGCTTTTCGCGCAGATTTTATTCAGCTTCACTGGACCGGCACGCATACCCGATGGAGGAACACGCGTCAACACTGCCGGACTTTACGGAGTGCGCGCGCCAAGACTGCTGCATTACGTCGACGCTTTGACGGCACCGCCCCCAAGTTCCTCGGCAACGACCTATATAAGAAGCTCGTCGTACGCTGATCGCTTCAATGAGCATTTCAGCGGGCCACCGGTCAACACCATGTCAAACCCGTTCCTGCTTTTCGCGCAGGTTGTACTCAGCTTGACAGGACCGGCACGCATACCCGATGGAGCAACACGCGTCATCACTGCCAGACTTTACGGAGTGCGCGCGCCAAGACTGCTGCATTACGTCGACGCTTGGACGGCACCGCCCCCAAGTTCCACGGCCACGACATATATAAGAAGCTCGTCACTCGCTGATCACTTGAGTGGGGATGTCAGCGGGCCACCGGTCAACCCCATGTCACACCATGTCAAACCTGTTGCTGCTTTTTGCTTAGATGGTACTCTGCTTGACTGCACCGGCACGCATACCCGATGGAGCAACACGCGTCACCACTGCCAGACTTTACGGAGTGCACGCGCCTAGACTGCTGCATTACGTCGACGCTTGAACGGCACCTTCGCAAGTTCCACGGCCACGACCTATATAAGAAGCTCGTCACACGCTGATCACTTGAGTGGGGATGTCAGCGGGCCACCGGTCAACCCCATGTCACACCATGTCAAACCCGTTGCTGCTTTTTGCGCAGATTGTACTCAGCTTGACTAGACCGGCACGCATACCCGATGGAGCAACACGCGTCACCACTGCCAGACTTTACGGAGCGCACGCGCCAAGACTGCTGCATTGCGTCGACGCTTTAACGGCACCTTCGCAAGTTCCACGGCCACGACCTATATAAGAAGCTCGTCGTACGCTGATCACTTCAGTGGACGTGTCAGCGGGTCACCGGTCAACACCATGTCAAACCCATTCCTGCTTTTTGCATAAAATGTACTCAGCTTGACTGGACCGGCGTGCATACCCGATGGAGCAACACGCGTCACCACTGCCAGGCTTTACGGAGTGCGCGCGCCAAGACTTCTGCATTACGTCGTCGCTTGAACGGCTCCGCCCCCAAGTGCCACGGCCACGACCTATATAAGAAGCTCGTCGTACGCTCGTCACTTCAGTGGGCATGCCAGCGGGCCACCGGTCAACACCATGTCAAACCCGTTCCTGAATTTTGCGCAAATTGTACTCACCTTGACTGGACCGGCACGCATACCCGAGGGAGGAACACGCGACACCACTGCCAGACTTTACGGAGTGCGCGCGGAAAGACTGCTGCATTACGTCGACGCTTAGACGGCACCGCCCGCAAATTCCACGGCCACGATTTATATAAGAAGCTCGTCGTACGCTGATCACTTCAGTGAGCATTAGAGCGGGCCACCGGTCCACACCATGTTAAACCCGTTCCTGATTTTCGCGCATATTGTACTCAGCTTGACTGGACCGGTACGCATACCCGATGGAGCAACACGCGTCACCACTGCCAGACATTACGGAGTGCGCGTCAAGACTGCTGCATTACGTCGACGCTTGGACGGCACCGCCCCCAAGTTCCACAGCCACGACCTATGTAAGAAGCTCATCGTACGCTGATCACTTCAGTGAGCATTTCAGCGTGCCACCGGTCAACACCATGTCAAACCCGTTCCTACTTTTCGCGCAGATTGTGCTCATCTTGAGAGGACCGGTACGCATACCCGATGGAGCAACGCGTCACCACTGCCAGACTTTACGGAGTGCGCGCGCCAAGACTGCTGCATTACGTCGACGCTTGGACGGCACCGCCCCCAAGTTCCACGGCCACGACCTATATAAGAAGCTCGTCACACGCTGATCACTTGAGTGGGGATGTCAGCGGGCCACCGGTCAAGCCCATGTCACACCATGTCAAACCCGTTGCTGCTTTTTGCGCAGATTGTACTCAGCTTGACTAGACCGGCACGCATACCCGATGGAGCAACACGCGTCACCACTGCCAGACTTTACGGAGTGCACGCGCCAAGACTGCTGCATTGCGTCGACGCTTTAACGGCACCTTCGCAAGTTCCACGGCCACGACCTATATAAGAAGCTCGTCGTACGCTGATCACTTCAGTGGACGTGTCAGCGGGTCACCGGTCAACACCATGTGAAACCGGTTCCTGCTTTTTGCGCAGATTCTACTCAGCTCTACTGGTCCGGCGCGCATGCCCGATGGAGAAACATGCGTCACCTCTGCCAGACTTTACGGAGTGCGCGCGAAGACTGCTGCATTACGTCGCCGCTTGGATGGCACCGCCCCCAAGTTCCACGGCCACGACCTATATAAGAAGCTCGTCGTACGCTGATCACTTCAGTGGACGTGTCAGCGGGTCACCGGTCAACACCATGTCAAACCCATTCCTGCTTTTTGCATAAAATGTACTCAGCTTGACTGGACCGGCGTGCATACCCGATGGAGCAACACGCGTCACCACTGCCAGGCTTTACGGAGTGCGCGCGCCAAGACTGCTGCATTACGTCGTAGCTTTGCCGGCACCGCCCCCAAGTTGCACGGCCACGACCTATATACGAAGCTTGTCGTACGCTCAACACGTCAGTGGGCATGCCATCGGGCCACCGGTCAACACCATGTCAAATCCTTTCCTGCATTTTACGCATATTGTACTCGGCTTGACTGCACCGGCACGCATACCCGATCAACACGCGTCACCATTGCCAGACTTTACGGAGTGTGCGCGCCAAGACTGCGGCATTACGTCGACGCTTGAACGGCACCTTCGCAAGTTCCACGGCCACGACCTATATAAGAAGCTCGTCACACGCTGATCACTTGAGTGGGCATGTCAGCGGGCCACCGGTCAACCCCATGTCAAACCATGTCAAACTTGTTGGTGCTTTTTGCGCAGAGTGTACTCAGCTTGACTGCACCGGCACTCATACCCGATGGAGCAACACGCGTCACCACTGCCAGACTTTACGGAGTGCGCGCGCTAAGACTGCTGCATTACGTCGACGCTTTGACGGCACCGCCCCCAAGTTCCACGGCTACGACCTATATAACAAGCTCGTCGTACGCTGATCGTTTCAATGAGCATTTCAGCGGGCCACCGGTCAACACCATGTCAAACCCGTTGCTGCTTTTTGCGCAGATGGTACTCAGCTTGACTGCACCGGCACGCATTCCTGATGGAGCAACACGCGTCACCACTGCCAGGCTTTCCGGAGTGCGCACGCCAAGACTGCTGCATAACGTCGACGCTTGGACGGCACCGCCCCCAAGTTCCACGGCCACGACCTATATAAGAAGCTCGTCGTACGCTCGTCACTTCAGTGGGCATGCCAGCGGGCCACAGGTCAACACCATGTCAAACCCGTTCCTACTTTTCGCGCAGATTATACTCTGCTTGACTGGACCGGCACGCATACCCGATGGAGAAACACGCGTCACCACTGCCAGACTTTACGGAGTGCGCGTATCAAGACTGCTGCATTACGTCGACGCTTGGACAGCACCAACCCCAAGTTCCACGGCCACGACCTTTATAAGAAGCTCGTCGTCGTACGCTGATCACTTCAGGGGGCATGTCAGCGGGCCACCGGTCAACACCATGTCAAACCCGTTCCTACTTTTTGCGCAGATTGTACTCACCTTGACTGGTCCGGCGCGCATACCCGATGGAGCAACACGCGTCACTACTGCCAGACTTTACGGAGTGCGCACGCCAAGACTGCTGCATTAGGTCGGCGCTTCGACGGCACCGCCCGCAAGTTCCACGGCCACGACCTATATAAGAAGCTCGTCGTAGGCTGATCACTTCAGTGAGCTTTTCAGCGGGCCACCGGTGAACACCATCTGAAACCCGTTCCTGCTTTTTCGCGCAGATTGTAGTCAGCTTGACTGGACCGGTACGCATACCCGATGGAGAAACACGCGTCACCACTGCCAGACTTTATGGAGTGCGCGCCCCAAGACTGCTGCATTACGTCGGCGCTTGGTCGGCACCGCCCCCAAAGTCCACGGCCATGGCCTATATAAGAAGCTCGCCGTACGCTCGCCACTTCAGTGGGCATGCCAGCGGGCCACCGGTCAACACCATGTCAAACCCGTTCCTGCATTTTCCGCAGATTGTACTCAGCTTGACTGGCCCGGCACGCATACCCGATGGAGAAACACGCGTCACCACTGCCAGACTTTACGGAATGCGCGCCAAGACTGCTGCATTACGTCGACGCTTGGACGGCACCGCCCGCAAGTTCCACGGCCACGACTTAAATAGGAAGCTCGTCGTACGCTGATCACTTCAGTGAGCTTTTCAGCGGGCAACCGGTCAACACCATGTCAAACCCGTTCCTGCTTTTCGCGCAGATTGCACTCAGCTTGACTGGACAAGTACGCATACCCTATGGAGCAACACGCGTCACCACTGCCAGACTTTACGGAGTGCGCGCGTCAAGACTGCTGCATTACGTCGGCGCTTGGACGGCACCGCCCCCAAGTTCCACGGCCACGACATATATAAGAAGCTCGTCGTATGCTGATCACTTCACTGAGCATTTCAGCGGGCCACCGGTCAACACCATGTCAAACCCGTTCCTGCTTTACGCGCAGGTTGTACTCAGCTTGACTGGACCGGCACGCATACCCGATGGAGCAACACGCGTCACCACTGCCAGACTTTACGGAGTGCGGGCGCCAAGACTGCTGCATTACGCCGACGCTTGGACGGCACCGACCCCAAGTTCCACGGCCACGACCTTTATAAGAAGCTCGTCGTCGTACGCTGATCACTTCAGTGGGCATGTCAGCGGGCCACCGGTCAACACCATGTCAAACCCGTTCCTGTTTTTTGCGCAGATTGCACTCACCCTGACTGGTCCGGTGCGCATACCCGATGGAGCAACACGCGTCACCACTGCCCGACTTTACATGTGCGCACGCCAAGACTGCTGCATTACGTCGACGCTTGGACGGCACCGCCCCCAAGTTCCACGGCCACGGCCTATATAAGAAGCTCGTCGTACGCTGATCACTTCAGTGGGCATGTCAGTGGGCCACCGGTCAACACCATGTCAAACACGTTCCTGCTTTTTGCGCAGATTGTACTCAGCTTGACTGGAACGGCGCGCGTACGCGATGGAGCAACACGCGTCAACACTGCCAGACTTTACATGTGCGCACGCCGAGACTGCTGCATTACGTCGACGCTTGGACGGCACCGCCCCCAAGTTCCTCGGCCACGACCTATATAAGAAGCTCGTCGTACGCTCGAAACTTCAGTGGGCATGCCAACGGGCCACCTGTCAACACCATGTGAAACCCGTTCCTGCATTTTGCGCAGATTGTACTCAGCTTGACTGGACCGGCACGCGTACCCGATGGAGAAACACGCGTCACCACTGCCAGACTTTACGGAGTGCACCCGCCGGGGTTGCTCAGTGGCTATGATGTTGGGCTGCTGAGCACGAGGTCGCGGGATCGAATCCCGGCCACGGCGGCCGCATTTCGATGGGGGCGAAATGCGATAACACCCGTGTGCTTAGATTTAGGTGCACGTTAAAGAACCCCAGGTGGTCAAAATTTCCGGAGTCCTCCACTACGGCGTGCCTCATAATCAGAAAGTGGTTTTGGCACGTAAAACCCCAAATATTATTATTATTTAGGGAGTGCGCGCGCCAAGACTGCTGCATTACGTCGACGCTTGGACGGCACCGCCCCCAAGTTCCACGACCAGGACCTATATAAGAAGCTCGTCGCACGCTGATCACTTGAGTGGGTATGTCAGCGGGCCACCGGTCACCCCATGTCAAACCATGTCAAACACGTTACTGCTTTTTGCGCAATGTGTACTCAGCTTGACTGCACCAGCATGCATACCCGATGGAGCAACTCGCGTCACCACTGCCAGACTTTACGGAGTGCGCGCGCCAAGACTGCTGCATTACGTCGACGCTTGGACGGCACCGCCCCCAAGTTCCACGACCACGACATATATAAGAAGCTCGTGGCACGCTGATCACTTGAGTGGGTATGTCAGTAGGCCACCGGTCAACCCCATGTCAAACCATGTCAAACGCGCTGCTGCTTTTTGCGCAGAGTGTACTCAGCTTGACTGCACCGACACTCATACCCGATGGAGCAACACGCGTCACCACTGACAGACTTTACGGAATGCGCGCGCCAAGACTGCTGCATTACGTCGACGCTTGGACGGCACCGCCCACAAGTTCCACGATCACGACCTATATAAGAAGCTCGTCGTACGCTGATCACTTCAGTGAGCTTTTCAGCGGGCCACCGGTCAACACCATGTCAAACCCGTTCCTGTTTTCGCGCAGATTCTACTCAGCTTGACTGGACCGGTACGCATACCCGATGGAGCAGCACGCGTCACCACTGCCAGACTTTCCGGAGTGCGCGCATCAAGACTGCTGCATTACGTCGACGCTTGGACGGCACCGCCCCCGAGTTCCACGGCCACGACCTATATAAGAAGCTCATCGTACGCTCGTCACTTCAGTGGGCATGCCAGCGGGCCACCGGTCAACTCCATGTCAAACCCGTTCCTGCATTTTGCGGAGATTCTACTCAGCTAGACTGGACCGGTACGCATACCCGATGGACGAACACGCGTCACCACTGCCACACTTTGCGGAGTGCGCGCGCCAAGACTGCTGCATTACGTCGACGCTTGGACAGCACCGACCCCAAGTTCCACGGCCACGACCTATATATGAAGCTCGTCGTACGCTGATCACTTCAGTGAGCTTTTCAGCGGGCCATCGGTCAACGCCATGTCAAACCCATTCCTGCTTTTTGCCCAAAATGTACTCAGCTTGACTGGACCGGCACGCATAACAGATAGAGCAACACGCGTCACCACTGCCAGACTTTACGGAGTGCGCGCGCCAAGACTGCTGCATTACGTCGACGCTTGGACGGCACCGCCCGCAAGTTCCACGGCCATGACTTATATAAGAAGCTCGTCGTACGCTGATCACTTCAGTGAGCTTTTCAGCGGGCCACCGGTCAACACCATGTCAAGCTCGTTCCTGCTTTTCGCGCAGATTGTACTCAGCTTGACTGGACCGCTACGCATGCCCGATGGAGCAACACGCGTCTCCACTGCCAGACTTTCCGGAGTGCGCGCGTCAAGACTGCTGTATTACGTCGACGCTTGGATGGCAGCGCCCCCAAGTTCCACGGCCACGACCTATATAAGAAGCTCGTAGTACGCTCGTCACTTCATTGGGCATGTCAGCGGGCCACCGGTCAACACCATGTCAAACCCGTTCCTGCTTTTTGCGCAGATTGTACTCACCTTGACTGGTCCGCCGCGCATACCCGATGGAGCAACACGCGTCACTACTGCCAGACTTTACGGAGTGCGCACGCCAAGACTGCTGCATTACGTCGGCGCTTCGACGGCACCGTCACTTCAGTGAGCATTTCAGCGGGCCACCGGTCAACACCATGTCAAACCCGTTCCTGCTTTTCGCGCAGATTGTACTCAGCTTGACTGGACCGGTGCGCATACCCGATGGAACAACACGCGTCACCACTGCCAGACTTTACGGAGTGCGCGCACCAAGACTGCTGCATTACGTCGTAGCTTGGACGGCACCGCCCCCAAGTTCCACAGCCACGACCTATATAAGAAGCTCGTAGTACGCTCGTCACTTCAGTGGGCATGCCAGCGGGCCATCGGTCAACACCATGTCAAACACGTTCCTGCATTTTGCGCAGATTGTACTCAGCTTGACTGGACCGTCACGCATACCCGATGGAGAAACACGCGTCACCACTGCCAGACTTTACGGAGTGCGCGCGTCAAGACTGCTGCATTACGTCGACGCTTGGACGGCACCGCTCGCAAGTTCCACGGCCACGACGTATATAAGAAGCTCGTCGTACGCTGATCACTTCAGTGAGCTTTTCAGCGGGCCACCGGTCAACACCATATCAAACCCGTTCCTGTTTTGCACAGATTGTACTCAGCTTGACTGGACCGGTACGTATACCTGATGGAGCAACACGCGTCACCACTGCCAGACTTTACGGAGTGCGCGCGTCAAGACTGCTGCATTATTTCGACGCTTGGACGGCACCGCCCCCAAGTTCCACGGCCACGACCTATATAAGAAGCTCATCGAAGGCTGATCACTTCAGTGAGCTTTTCAGCGGGCCACCGGTCAACGCCATGTCAAGCCTGTTCCTGCTTTTTGCGCAGATTGTACTCAGCTTGACTGGACCGGCGCGCATACGCGATGGAGCAACACACGTCACCACTGCCCGACTTTACATGTGCGCACGCCAAGACTGCTGCATTACGTCGACGCTTGGACGGCAGCGACCCCAAGTTCCACGGCCACGACCTATATAAGAAGCTCGTCGTCGTACGCTGATCACTTCAGTGGGCATGTCAGCGGGCCACCGGTCAACACAATGTCAAACCCGTTCCTGCTTTTTGCGGAGATTGCACTCACCTTGACTGGTCCGGCGTGCCTACCCGATGGAGCTACACGCGTCACTACTGCCAGACTTTACGGAGTGCGCGCGCCAAGACGGCTGCATTACGTCGACGCTTGGACGGCACCGCCCCCAAGTTCCACGACCACGACATATATAAGAAGCTCGTGGCACGCTGATCACTTGAGTGGGTATGTCAGCAGGCCACCGGTCAACCCCATGTCAAACCATGTCAAACGCGCTGCTGCTTTTTGCGCAGAGTGTACTCAGCTTGACTGCACCGGCACGCATACCCGATGGAGCAACACGCGTCACCACTGACAGACTTTACGGAATGCGCGCGCCAAGACTGCTGCATTACGTCGACGCTTTGACGGCAGCGCCCGCAAGTTCCACGATCACGACTTATATAAGAAGCTCGTCGTACGCTGAACACTTCAGTGAGCTTTTCAGCGGGCCACCGGTCAACACCATGTCAAACCCGTTCCTGTTTTCGCGCAGATTCTACTCAGCTTGACTGGACCCGTACGCATACCCGATGGAGCAGCACGCGTCACCACTGCCAGACTTTCCGGAGTGCGCGCATCAAGACTGCTGCATTACGTCGACGCTTGGACGGCACCGCCCCCGAGTTCCACGGCCACGACCTATATAAGAAGCTCATCGTACGCTCGTCACTTCAGTGGGCATGCCAGCGGGCCACCGGTCAACTCCATGTCAAACCCGTTCCTGCATTTTGCGGAGATTCTACTCAGCTAGACTGGACCGGCACGCATACCCGATGGACGAACACGCGTCACCACTGCCACACTTTGCGGAGTGCGCGCGCCAAGACTGCTGCATTACGTTGACGCTTGGACAGCACCGACCCCAAGTTCCACGGCCACGACCTATATATGAAGCTCGTCGTCGTACGCTGATCACTTCAGTGGGCATGTCAGCGGGCCATCGGTCAACGCCATGTCAAACCCATTCCTGCTTTTTGCCCAAAATGTACTCAGCTTGACTGGACCGGCACGCATAACAGATAGAGCAACACGCGTCACCACTGCCAGACTTTACGGAGTGCACGCGCCAAGACTGCTGCATTACGTCGACGCTTGGACGGCACCGCCCGCAAGTTCCACGGCCATGACTTATATAAGAAGCTCGTCGTACGCTGATCACTTCAGTGAGCTTTTCAGCGGGCCACCGGTCAACACCATGTCAAGCTCGTTCCTGCTTTTCGCGCAGATTGTACTCAGCTTGACTGGACCGCTACGCATGCCCGATGGAGCAACACGCGTCTCCACTGCCAGACTTTCCGGAGTGCGCGCGTCAAGACTGCTGTATTACGTCGACGCTTGGACGGCAGCGCCCCCAAGTTCCACGGCCACGACCTATATAAGAAGCTCGTAGTACGCTCGTCACTTCATTGGGCATGTCAGCGGGCCACCGGTCAACACCATGTCAAACCCGTTCCTGCATTTTGCGCAGTGTGTACTCAGCTTGACTGCACCGACACGCATACCCGATGGAGCAACACGCGTCACCACTGCCAGACTTTACGGAGTGCGCGTATCAAGACTGCTGCATTACGTCGACGCTTGGACAGCACCAACCCCAAGTTCCACGGCCACGACCTTTATAAGAAGCTCGTCGTCGTACGCTGATCACTTCAGGGGGCATGTCAGCGGGCCACCGGTCAACACCATGTCAAACCCGGTCCTACTTTTTGCGCAGATTGTACTCACCTTGACTGGTCCGGCGCGCATACCCGATGGAGCAACACGCGTCACTACTGCCAGACTTTACGGAGTGCGCACGCCAAGACTGCTGCATTAGGTCGGCGCTTCGACGGCACCGCCCGCAAGTTCCACGGCCACGACCTATATAAGAAGCTCGTCGTAGGCTGATCACTTCAGTGAGCTTTTCAGCGGGCCACCGGTGAACACCATCTGAAACCCGTTCCTGCTTTTTCGCGCAGATTGTACTCAGCTTGACTGGACCGGTACGCATACCCGATGGAACAACACGCGTCACCACTGCCAGGCTTTACGGAGTGCGCGCGCCAAGACTTCTGCATTACGTCGTCGCTTGAACGGCTCCGCCCCCAAGTGCCACGGCCACGACCTATATAAGAAGCTCGTCGTACGCTCGTCACTTCAGTGGGCATGCCAGCGGGCCACCGGTCAACACCATGTCAAACCCGTTCCTGAATTTTGCGCAAATTGTACTCACCTTGACTGGACCGGCACGCATACCCGAGGGAGGAACACGCGACACCACTGCCAGACTTTACGGAGTGCGCGCGGAAAGACTGCTGCATTACGTCGACGCTTAGACGGCACCGCCCGCAAATTCCACGGCCACGATTTATATAAGAAGCTCGTCGTACGCTGATCACTTCAGTGAGCATTAGAGCGGGCCACCGGTCCACACCATGTTAAACCCGTTCCTGATTTTCGCGCATATTGTACTCAGCTTGACTGGACCGGTACGCATACCCGATGGAGCAACACGCGTCACCACTGCCAGACATTACGGAGTGCGCGTCAAGACTGCTGCATTACGTCGACGCTTGGACGGCACCGCCCCCAAGTTCCACAGCCACGACCTATGTAAGAAGCTCATCGTACGCTGATCACTTCAGTGAGCATTTCAGCGTGCCACCGGTCAACACCATGTCAAACCCGTTCCTACTTTTCGCGCAGATTGTGCTCATCTTGAGAGGACCGGTACGCATACCCGATGGAGCAACGCGTCACCACTGCCAGACTTTACGGAGTGCGCGCGCCAAGACTGCTGCATTACGTCGACGCTTGGACGGCACCGCCCCCAAGTTCCACGGCCACGACCTATATAAGAAGCTCGTCACACGCTGATCACTTGAGTGGGGATGTCAGCGGGCCACCGGTCAACCCCATGTCACACCATGTCAAACCCGTTGCTGCTTTTTGCGCAGATTGTACTCAGCTTGACTAGACCGGCACGCATACCCGATGGAGCAACACGCGTCACCACTGCCAGACTTTACGGAGTGCACGCGCCAAGACTGCTGCATTGCGTCGACGCTTTAACGGCACCTTCGCAAGTTCCACGGCCACGACCTATATAAGAAGCTCGTCGTACGCTGATCACTTCAGTGGACGTGTCAGCGGGTCACCGGTCAACACCATGTCAAACCGGTTCCTGCTTTTTGCGCAGATTCTACTCAGCTCTACTGGTCCGGCGCGCATGCCCGATGGAGAAACATGCGTCACCTCTGCCAGACTTTACGGAGTGCGCGCGAAGACTGCTGCATTACGTCGCCGCTTGGATGGCACCGCCCCCAAGTTCCACGGCCACGACCTATATAAGAAGCTCGTCGTACGCTGATCACTTCAGTGGACGTGTCAGCGGGTCACCGGTCAACACCATGTCAAACCCATTCCTGCTTTTTGCATAAAATGTACTCAGCTTGACTGGACCGGCGTGCATACCCGATGGAGCAACACGCGTCACCACTGCCAGGCTTTACGGAGTGCGCGCGCCAAGACTGCTGCATTACGTCGTAGCTTTGCCGGCACCGCCCCCAAGTTGCACGGCCACGACCTATATACGAAGCTTGTCGTACGCTCAACACGTCAGTGGGCATGCCATCGGGCCACCGGTCAACACCATGTCAAATCCTTTCCTGCATTTTACGCATATTGTACTCGGCTTGACTGCACCGGCACGCATACCCGATCAACACGCGTCACCATTGCCAGACTTTACGGAGTGTGCGCGCCAAGACTGCGGCATTACGTCGACGCTTGAACGGCACCTTCGCAAGTTCCACGGCCACGACCTATATAAGAAGCTCGTCACACGCTGATCACTTGAGTGGGCATGTCAGCGGGCCACCGGTCAACCCCATGTCAAACCATGTCAAACCTGTTGGTGCTTTTTGCGCAGAGTGTACTCAGCTTGACTGCACCGGCACTCATACCCGATGGAGCAACACGCGTCACCACTGCCAGACTTTACGGAGTGCGCGCGCTAAGACTGCTGCATTACGTCGACGCTTTGACGGCACCGCCCCCAAGTTCCACGGCTACGACCTATATAACAAGCTCGTCGTACGCTGATCGCTTCAATGAGCATTTCAGCGGGCCACCGGTCAACACCATGTCAAACCCGTTGCTGCTTTTTGCGCAGATGGTACTCAGCTTGACTGCACCGGCACGCATTCCCGATGGAGCAACACGCGTCACCACTGCCAGGCTTTCCGGAGTGCGCACGCCAAGACTGCTGCATAACGTCGACGCTTGGACGGCACCGCCCCCAAGTTCCACGGCCACGACCTATATAAGAAGCTCGTCGTACGCTCGTCACTTCAGTGGGCATGCCAGCGGGCCACAGGTCAACACCATGTCAAACCCGTTCCTACTTTTCGCGCAGATTATACTCAGCTTGACTGGACCGGCACGCATACCCGATGGAGAAACACGCGTCACCACTGCCAGACTTTACGGAGTGCGCGTATCAAGACTGCTGCATTACGTCGACGCTTGGACAGCACCAACCCCAAGTTCCACGGCCACGACCTTTATAAGAAGCTCGTCGTCGTACGCTGATCACTTCAGGGGGCATGTCAGCGGGCCACCGGTCAACACCATGTCAAATCCTTTCCTGCATTTTACGCATATTGTACTCGGCTTGACTGCACCGGCACGCATACCCGATCAACACGCGTCACCATTGCCAGACTTTACGGAGTGTGCGCGCCAAGACTGCGGCATTACGTCGACGCTTGAACGGCACCTTCGCAAGTTCCACGGCCACGACCTATATAAGAAGCTCGTCACACGCTGATCACTTGAGTGGGCATGTCAGCGGGCCACCGGTCAACCCCATGTCAAACCATGTCAAACCTGTTGGTGCTTTTTGCGCAGAGTGTACTCACCTTGACTGGTCCGGCGCGCATACCCGATGGAGCAACACGCGTCACTACTGCCAGACTTTACGGAGTGCGCACGCCAAGACTGCTGCATTAGGTCGGCGCTTCGACGGCACCGCCCGCAAGTTCCATGGCCACGACCTATATAAGAAGCTCGTCGTAGGCTGATCACTTCAGTGAGCTTTTCAGCGGGCCTCCGGTGAACACCATCTGAAACCCGTTCCTGCTTTTTCGCGCAGATTGTAGTCAGCTTGACTGGACCGGTACGCATACCCGATGGAGAAACACGCGTCACCACTGCCAGACTTTACGGAGTGCGCGCCCCAAGACTGCTGCATTACGTCGGCGCTTGGTCGGCACCGCCCCCAAAGTCCACGGCCATGGCCTATATAAGAAGCTCGCCGTACGCTCGCCACTTCAGTGGGCATGCCAGCGGGCCACCGGTCAACACCATGTCAAACCCGTTCCTGCATTTTCCGCAGATTGTACTCAGCTTGACTGGCCCGGCACGCATACCCGATGGAGAAACACGCGTCACCACTGCCAGACTTTACGGAATGCGCGCCAAGACTGCTGCATTACGTCGACGCTTGGACGGCACCGCCCGCAAGTTCCACGGCCACGACTTAAATAGGAAGCTCGTCGTACGCTGATCACTTCAGTGAGCTTTTCAGCGGGCAACCGGTCAACACCATGTCAAACCCGTTCCTGCTTTTCGCGCAGATTGCACTCAGCTTGACTGGACAAGTACGCATACCCTATGGAGCAACACGCGTCACCACTGCCAGACTTTACGGAGTGCGCGCGTCAAGACTGCTGCATTACGTCGGCGCTTGGACGGCACCGCCCCCAAGTTCCACGGCCACGACATATATAAGAAGCTCGTCGTATGCTGATCACTTCACTGAGCATTTCAGCGGGCCACCGGTCAACACCATGTCAAACCCGTTCCTGCTTTACGCGCAGGTTGTACTCAGCTTGACTGGACCGGCACGCATACCCGATGGAGCAACACGCGTCACCACTGCCATACTTTACGGAGTGCGGGCGCCAAGACTGCTGCATTACGCCGACGCTTGGACGGCACCGACCCCAAGTTCCACGGCCACAACCTTTATAAGAAGCTCGTCGTCGTACGCTGATCACTTCAGTGGGCATGTCAGCGGGCCACCGGTCAACACCATGTCAAACCCGTTCCTGTTTTTTGCGCAGATTGCACTCACCCTGACTGGTCCGGTGCGCATACCCGATGGAGCAACACGCGTCACCACTGCCCGACTTTACATGTGCGCACGCCAAGACTGCTGCATTACGTCGACGCTTGGACGGCACCGCCCCCAAGTTCCACGGCCACGGCCTATATAAGAAGCTCGTCGTACGCTGATCACTTCAGTGGGCATGTCAGTGGGCCACCGGTCAACACCATGTCAAACACGTTCCTGCTTTTTGCGCAGATTGTACTCAGCTTGACTGGAACGGCGCGCGTACGCGATGGAGCAACACGCGTCAACACTGCCAGACTTTACATGTGCGCACGCCGAGACTGCTGCATTACGTCGACGCTTGGACGGCACCGCCCCCAAGTTCCTCGGCCACGACCTATATAAGAAGCTCGTCGTACGCTCGAAACTTCAGTGGGCATGCCAACGGGCCACCTGTCAACACCATGTGAAACCCGTTCCTGCATTTTGCGCAGATTGTACTCAGCTTGACTGGACCGGCACGCGTACCCGATGGAGAAACACGCGTCACCACTGCCAGACTTTACGGAGTGCACCCGCCGGGGTTGCTCAGTGGCTATGATGTTGGGCTGCTGAGCACGAGGTCGCGGGATCGAATCCCGGCCACGGCGGCCGCATTTCGATGGGGGCGAAATGCGATAACACCCGTGTGCTTAGATTTAGGTGCACGTTAAAGAACCCCAGGTGGTCAAAATTTCCGGAGTCCTCCACTACGGCGTGCCTCATAATCAGAAAGTGGTTTTGGCACGTAAAACCCCAAATATTATTATTATTTAGGGAGTGCGCGCGCCAAGACTGCTGCATTACGTCGACGCTTGGACGGCACCGCCCCCAAGTTCCACGACCAGGACCTATATAAGAAGCTCGTCGCATGCTGATCACTTGAGTGGGTATGTCAGCGGGCCACCGGTCACCCCATGTCAAACCATGTTAAACACGTTACTGCTTTTTGCGCAATGTGTACTCAGCTTGACTGCACCAGCATGCATACCCGATGGAGCAACTCGCGTCACCACTGCCAGACTTTACGGAGTGCGCGCGCCAAGACTGCTGCATTACGTCGACGCTTGGACGGCACCGCCCCCAAGTTCCACGACCACGACATATATAAGAAGCTCGTGGCACGCTGATCACTTGAGTGG
The DNA here is from genome assembly GCF_050947875.1 of Dermacentor variabilis. NCBI lineage: Eukaryota > Metazoa > Arthropoda > Arachnida > Ixodida > Ixodidae > Dermacentor > Dermacentor variabilis. The sequence continues at coordinate 5,708,287 of NW_027460291.1, forward strand.
GTATGTCAGCAGGCCACCGGTCAACCCCATGTCAAACCATGTCAAACGCGCTGCTGCTTTTTGCGCAGAGTGTACTCAGCTTGACTGCACCGACACGCATACCCGATGGAGCAACACGCGTCACCACTGACAGACTTTACGGAATGCGCGCGCCAAGACTGCTGCATTACGTCGACGCTTGGACGGCACCGCCCGCAAGTTCCACGATCACGACCTATATAAGAAGCTCGTCGTACGCTGATCACTTCAGTGAGCTTTTCAGCGGGCCACCGGTCAACACCATGTCAAAACCCGTTCCTGTTTTCGCGCAGATTCTACTCAGCTTGACTGGACCGGTACGCATACCCGATGGAGCAGCACGCGTCACCACTGCCAGACTTTCCGGAGTGCGCGCATCAAGACTGCTGCATTACGTCGACGCTTGGACGGCACCGCCCCCGAGTTCCACGGCCACGACCTATATAAGAAGCTCATCGTACGCTCGTCACTTCAGTGGGCATGCCAGCGGGCCACCGGTCAACTCCATGTCAAACCCGTTCCTGCATTTTGCGGAGATTCTACTCAGCTAGACTGGACCGGTACGCATACCCGATGGACGAACACGCGTCACCACTGCCACACTTTGCGGAGTGCGCGCGCCAAGACTGCTGCATTACGTCGACGCTTGGACGGCACCGCCCGCAAGTTCCACGGCCATGACTTATATAAGAAGCTCGTCGTACGCTGATCACTTCAGTGAGCTTTTCAGCGGGCCACCGGTCAACACCATGTCAAGCTCGTTCCTGCTTTTCGCGCAGATTGTACTCAGCTTGACTGGACCGCTACGCATGCCCGATGGAGCAACACGCGTCTCCACTGCCAGACTTTCCGGAGTGCGCGCGTCAAGACTGCTGTATTACGTCGACGCTTGGATGGCAGCGCCCCCAAGTTCCACGGCCACGACCTATATAAGAAGCTCGTAGTACGCTCGTCACTTCATTGGGCATGTCAGCGGGCCACCGGTCAACACCATGTCAAACCCGTTCCTGCTTTTTGCGCAGATTGTACTCACCTTGACTGGTCCGCCGCGCATACCCGATGGAGCAACACGCGTCACTACTGCCAGACTTTACGGAGTGCGCACGCCAAGACTGCTGCATTACGTCGGCGCTTCGACGGCACCGTCACTTCAGTGAGCATTTCAGCGGGCCACCGGTCAACACCATGTCAAACCCGTTCCTGCTTTTCGCGCAGATTGTACTCAGCTTGACTGGACCGGTGCGCATACCCGATGGAACAACACGCGTCACCACTGCCAGACTTTACGGAGTGCGCGCACCAAGACTGCTGCATTACGTCGTAGCTTGGACGGCACCGCCCCCAAGTTCCACAGCCACGACCTATATAAGAAGCTCGTAGTACGCTCGTCACTTCAGTGGGCATGCCAGCGGGCCATCGGTCAACACCATGTCAAACACGTTCCTGCATTTTGCGCAGATTGTACTCAGCTTGACTGGACCGTCACGCATACCCGATGGAGAAACACGCGTCACCACTGCCAGACTTTACGGAGTGCGCGCGTCAAGACTGCTGCATTACGTCGACGCTTGGACGGCACCGCTCGCAAGTTCCACGGCCACGACGTATATAAGAAGCTCGTCGTACGCTGATCACTTCAGTGAGCTTTTCAGCGGGCCACCGGTCAACACCATATCAAACCCGTTCCTGTTTTGCACAGATTGTACTCAGCTTGACTGGACCGGTACGTATACCTGATGGAGCAACACGCGTCACCACTGCCAGACTTTACGGAGTGCGCGCGTCAAGACTGCTGCATTATTTCGACGCTTGGACGGCACCGCCCCCAAGTTCCACGGCCACGACCTATATAAGAAGCTCATCGAAGGCTGATCACTTCAGTGAGCTTTTCAGCGGGCCACCGGTCAACGCCATGTCAAGCCTGTTCCTGCTTTTTGCGCAGATTGTACTCAGCTTGACTGGACCGGCGCGCATACGCGATGGAGCAACACACGTCACCACTGCCCGACTTTACATGTGCGCACGCCAAGACTGCTGCATTACGTCGACGCTTGGACGGCAGCGACCCCAAGTTCCACGGCCACGACCTATATAAGAAGCTCGTCGTCGAACGCTGATCACTTCAGTGGGCATGTCAGCGGGCCACCGGTCAACACCATGTCAAACCCGTTCCTGCTTTTTGCGGAGATTGCACTCACCTTGACTGGTCCGGCGTGCCTACCCGATGGAGCTACACGCGTCACTACTGCCAGACTTTACGGAGTGCGCGCGGCAAGACGGCTGCATTACGTCGACACTTGGACGGCACCGCCCCCAAGTTCCACGACCACGACATATATAAGAAGCTCGTGGCACGCTGATCACTTGAGTGGGTATGTCAGCAGGCCACCGGTCAACCCCATGTCAAACCATGTCAAACGCGCTGCTGCTTTTTGCGCAGAGTGTACTCAGCTTGACTGCACCGGCACGCATACGCGATGGAGCAACACGCGTCACCACTGACAGACTTTACGGAATGCGCGCGCCAAGACTGCTGCATTACGTCGACGCTTTGACGGCAGCGCCCGCAAGTTCCACGATCACGACTTATATAAGAAGCTCGTCGTACGCTGAACACTTCAGTGAGCTTTTCAGCGGGCCACCGGTCAACACCATGTCAAACCCGTTCCTGTTTTCGCGCAGATTCTACTCAGCTTGACTGGACCCGTACGCATACCCGATGGAGCAGCACGCGTCACCACTGCCAGACTTTCCGGAGTGCGCGCATCAAGATTGCTGCATTACGTCGACGCTTGGACGGCACCGCCCCCGAGTTCCACGGCCACGACCTATATAAGAAGCTCATCGTACGCTCGTCACTTCAGTGGGCATGCCAGCGGGCCACCGGTCAACTCCATGTCAAACCCGTTCCTGCATTTTGCGGAGATTCTACTCAGCTAGACTGGACCGGCACGCATACCCGATGGACGAACACGCGTCACCACTGCCACACTTTGCGGAGTGCGCGCGCCAAGACTGCTGCATTACGTTGACGCTTGGACAGCACCGACCCCAAGTTCCACGGCCACGACCTATATATGAAGCTCGTCGTCGTACGCTGATCACTTCAGTGGGCATGTCAGCGGGCCATCGGTCAACGCCATGTCAAACCCATTCCTGCTTTTTGCCCAAAATGTACTCAGCTTGACTGGACCGGCACGCATAACAGATAGAGCAACACGCGTCACCAGTGCCAGACTTTACGGAGTGCACGCGCCAAGACTGCTGCATTACGTCGACGCTTGGACGGCACCGCCCGCAAGTTCCACGGCCATGACTTATATAAGAAGCTCGTTGTACGCTGATCACTTCAGTGAGCTTTTCAGCGGGCCACCGGTCAACACCATGTCAAGCTCGTTCCTGCTTTTCGCGCAGATTGTACTCAGCTTGACTGGACCGCTACGCATGCCCGATGGAGCAACACGCGTCTCCACTGCCAGACTTTCCGGAGTGCGCGCGTCAAGACTGCTGTATTACGTCGACGCTTGGACGGCAGCGCCCCCAAGTTCCACGGCCACGACCTATATAAGAAGCTCGTAGTACGCTCGTCACTTCATTGGGCATGTCAGCGGGCCACCGGTCAACACCATGTCAAACCCGTTCCTGCATTTTGCGCAGTGTGTACTCAGCTTGACTGCACCGACACGCATACCCGATGGAGCAACACGCGTCACCACTGCCAGACTTTACGGAGTGCGCGTATCAAGACTGCTGCATTACGTCGACGCTTGGACAGCACCAACCCCAAGTTCCACGGCCACGACCTTTATAAGAAGCTCGTCGTCGTACGCTGATCACTTCAGGGGGCATGTCAGCGGGCCACCGGTCAACACCATGTCAAACCCGGTCCTACTTTTTGCGCAGATTGTACTCACCTTGACTGGTCCGGCGCGCATACCCGATGGAGCAACACGCGTCACTACTGCCAGACTTTACGGAGTGCGCACGCCAAGACTGCTGCATTAGGTCGGCGCTTCGACGGCACCGCCCGCAAGTTCCACGGCCACGACCTATATAAGAAGCTCGTCGTAGGCTGATCACTTCAGTGAGCTTTTCAGCGGGCCACCGGTGAACACCATCTGAAACCCGTTCCTGCTTTTTCGCGCAGATTGTACTCAGCTTGACTGGACCGGTACGCATACCCGATGGAGCAACACGCGTCACCACTGCCAGACTTTACGGAGTGCGCACCCCAAGACTGCTGCATTACGTCGGCGCTTGGTCAGCACCGCCCCCAAATTCCACGGCCATGGCCTATATAAGAAGCTCGCCGTACGCTCGCCACTTCAGTGGGCATGCCAGCGGGCCACCGGTCAACACCATGTCAAACCCGTTCCTGCATTTTCCGCAGATTGTACTCAGCTTGACTGGCCCGGCACGCATACCCGATGGAGAAACACGCGTCACCACTGCCAGACTTTACGGAATGCGCGCCAAGACTGCTGCATTACGTCGACGCTTGGACGGCACCGCCCGCAAGTTCCACGGCCACGACTTAAATAGGAAGCTCGTCGTACGCTGATCACTTCAGTGAGCTTTTCAGCGGGCAACCGGTCAACACCATGTCAAACCCGTTCCTGCTTTTCGCGCAGATTGCACTCAGCTTGACTGGACAAGTACGCATACCCTATGGAGCAACACGCGTCACCACTGCCAGACTTTACGGAGTGCGCGCGTCAAGACTGCTGCATTACGTCGGCGCTTGGACGGCGCCGCCCCCAAGTTCCACGGCCACGACATATATAAGAAGCTCGTCGTATGCTGACCACTTCACTGAGCATTTCAGCGGGCCACCGGTCAACACCATGTCAAACCCGTTCCTGCTTTACGCGCAGGTTGTACTCAGCTTGACTGGACCGGCACGCATACCCGATGGAGCAACACGCGTCACCACTGCCAGACTTTACGGAGTGCGGGCGCCAAGACTGCTGCATTACGTCGACGCTTGGACGGCACCGACCCCAAGTTCCACGGCCACGACCTTTATAAGAAGCTCGTCGTCGTACGCTGATCACTTCAGTGGGCATGTCAGCGGGCCACCGGTCAACACCATGTCAAACCCGTTCCTGTTTTTTGCGCAGATTGCACTCACCCTGACTGGTCCGGTGCGCATACCCGATGGAGCAACACGCGTCACCACTGCCCGACTTTACATGTGCGCACGCCAAGACTGCTGCATTACGTCGACGCTTGGACGGCACCGCCCCCAAGTTCCACGGCCACGGCCTATATAAGAAGCTCGTCGTACGCTGATCACTTCAGTGGGCATGTCAGTGGGCCACCGGTCAACACCATGTCAAACCGGTTCCTGCTTTTTGCGCAGATTGTACTCAGCTTGACTGGACCGGCACGCATACCCGATGGAGAAACACGCGTCACCACTGCCAGACTTTACGGAGTGCGCGCGCCAAGACTGCTGCATTACGTCGACGCTTGGACGGCACCGCGCCCGAGTTCCACGGCCACGACCTATATAAGAAGCTCGTCGCACGCTGATCACTTGAGTGGGTATGTCAGCGGGCCAACAGTCACCCCATGTCAAACGATGTCAAACGCGTAGCTGCTTTTTGCGCAGTGTGTACTCAGCTTGACTGGACCGGTACGCATACCCGATGGAGCAACACGCGTCACCACTGCCAGACTTTACGGAGTGCGCGCCCCAAGACTGCTGCATTACGTCGGCGCTTGGTCGGCACCGCCCCCAAATTCCACGGCCATGGCCTATATAAGAAGCTCGCCGTACGCTCGCCACTTCAGTGGGCATGCCAGCGGGCCACCGGTCAACACCATGTCAAACCCGTTCCTGCATTTTCCGCAGATTGTACTCAGCTTGACTGGCCCGGCACGCATACCCGATGGAGAAACACGCGTCACCACTGCCAGACTTTACGGAATGCGCGCCAAGACTGCTGCATTACGTCGACGCTTGGACGGCACCGCCCGCAAGTTCCACGGCCACGACTTAAATAGGAAGCTCGTCGTACGCTGATCACTTCAGTGAGCTTTTCAGCGGGCAACCGGTCAACACCATGTCAAACCCGTTCCTGCTTTTCGCGCAGATTGCACTCAGCTTGACTGGACAAGTACGCATACCATATGGAGCAACACGCGTCACCACTGCCAGACTTTACGGAGTGCGCGCGTCAAGACTGCTGCATTACGTCGGCGCTTGGACGGCGCCGCCCCCAAGTTCCACGGCCACGACATATATAAGAAGCTCGTCGTATGCTGACCACTTCACTGAGCATTTCAGCGGGCCACCGGTCAACACCATGTCAAACCCGTTCCTGCTTTACGCGCAGGTTGTACTCAGCTTGACTGGACCGGCACGCATACCCGATGGAGCAACACGCGTCACCACTGCCAGACTTTACGGAGTGCGGGCGCCAAGACTGCTGCATTACGTCGACGCTTGGACGGCACCGACCCCAAGTTCCACGGCCACGACCTTTATAAGAAGCTCGTCGTCGTACGCTGATCACTTCAGTGGGCATGTCAGCGGGCCACCGGTCAACACCATGTCAAACCCGTTCCTGTTTTATGCGCAGATTGCACTCACCCTGACTGGTCCGGTGCGCATACCCGATGGAGCAACACGCGTCACCACTGCCCGACTTTACATGTGCGCACGCCAAGACTGCTGCATTACGTCGACGCTTGGACGGCACCGCCCCCAAGTTCCACGGCCACGGCCTATATAAGAAGCTCGTCGTACGCTGATCACTTCAGTGGGCATGTCAGTGGGCCACCGGTCAACACCATGTCAAACCGGTTCCTGCTTTTTGCGCAGATTGTACTCAGCTTGACTGGACCGGCACGCATACCCGATGGAGAAACACGCGTCACCACTGCCAGACTTTACGGAGTGCGCGCGCCAAGACTGCTGCATTACGTCGACGCTTGGACGGCACCACGCCCGAGTTCCACGGCCACGACCTATATAAGAAGCTCGTCGCACGCTGATCACTTGAGTGGGTATGTCAGCGGGCCACCAGTCACCCCATGTCAAACGCTGTCAAACGCGTAGCTGCTTTTTGCGCAGTGTGTACTCAGCTTGGCTGGACCGGTACGCATACCCGATGGAGCAACACGCGTCACCACTGCCAGACTTTACGGAGTGCGCGCGTCAAGACTGCTGCATTATTTCGACGCTTGGACGGCACCGCCCCCAAGTTCCACGGCCACGACCTATATAAGAAGCTCGTCGTACGCCGATCACTTCAGTGGACGTGTCAGCGGGCCACCGGTCAACACCATGTCAAACCCATTCCTGCTTTTTGCCCAAAATGTACTCAGCTTGACTGGACCGGCACGCGTAACCGATGGAGCAACACACGTCACCACTGCCAGGCTTTACGGAATGCGCGCGCCAAGACTCCGGCATTACGTCGACGCTTGGACGGCACCGCCCGCAAGTTCCACGATCACGACCTATATAAGAAGCTCATCGTACGCTCGTCACTTCAGTGGGCATGCCAGCGGGCCACCGGTCAACTCCATGTCAAACCCGTTCCTCCATTTTGCGCAGATTCTACTCAGCTAGACTGGACCGGCACGCATACCCGATGGACGGACACGCGTCACCACTGCCAGACTTTACGGAGTGCGCGCGCCAAGACTGCTGCATTACGTCGACGCTTGGACAGCACCGACCCCAAGTTCCACGGCCACGACCTATATATGAAGCTCGTCGTCGTACGCTGATCACTTCAGTGGGCATGTCAGCGGGCCATCGGTCAACACCATGTTAAACCCATTCCTGCTTTTTGCCCAAAATGTACTCAGCTTGACTGGACCGGCACGCATAACAGATAGAGCAACACGCGTCACCACGGCCAGACTTTACGGAGTGCGCGCGCCAAGACTGCTGCATTACGTCGACGCTTGGACGGCACCGCCCGCAAGTTCCACGGCCATGACTTATATAAGAAGCTCGTCGTACGCTGATCACTTCAGCGAGCTTTTCAGCGGGCCACCGGTCAACACCATGTGAAGCTCGTTCCTGCTTTTCGCGCAGATTGTACTCGGCTTGACTGGACCGCTACGCATGCCCGATGGAGCAACACGCGTCTCCACTGCCAGACTTTCCGGAGTGCGCGCGTCAAGACTGCTGTATTACGTCGACGCTTGGACGGCAGCGCCCCCAAATTCCACGGCCACGACCTATATAAAAAGCTCGTGGTACGCTCGTCACTTCATTGGGCATGTCAGCGGGCCACCGGTCAACACCATGTCAAACCCGTTCCTGCATTTTGCGCAGTGTGTACTCAGCTTGACTGCACCGACACGCATACCCGATGGAGCAACACGCGTCACCACTGCCAGACTTTACGGAGTGCGCGCGCCAAGACTGCTGCATTACGTCGACGCTTGGACGGCACCAACCCCAAGTTCCACGGCCACGACCTTTATAGGAAGCTCGTCGTCGTACGCTGATCACTTCAGGGGGCATGTCAGCGGGCCACCGATCAACACCATGTCAAACCCGTTCCTACTTTTTGCGCAGATTGTACTCACCTTGACTGGTCCGGCGCGCATACCCGATGGAGCAACACGCGTCACTACTGCCAGACTTTACGGAGTACGCACGCCAAGACTGCTGCATTAGGTCGGCGCTTCGACGGCACCGCCCGCAAGTTCCACGGCCACGACCTATATAAGAAGCTCGTCGTAGGGTGATCACTTCAGTGAGCTTTTCAGCGGGCCACCGGTGAACACCATCGCAAACCCGTTCCTGCTTTTTCGCGCAGATTGTACTCAGCTTGACTGGACCGGTACGATTACCCGATGGAGCAACACGCGTCACCACTGCCAGACTTTACGGAGTGCGCGCCCCAAGACTGCTGCATTACGTCGGCGCTTGGACGGCACCGCCCCCAAGTTCCACGGCCATGGCCTATATAAGAAGCTCGCCGTACGCTCGCCACTTCAGTGGGCATGCCAGCGGGCCACCGGTCAACACCATGTCAAACCCGTTCCTGCATTTTCCGCAGATTGTACTCAGCTTGACTGGCGCGGCACGCATACCCGATGGAGAAACACGCGTCACCACTGCCAGACTTTACGGAATGCGCGCCAAGACTGCTGCATTACGTCGACGCTTGGACGGCACCGCCCGCAAGTTCCACGGCCACGACCTATATAAGAAGCTCGTAGAACTCTCGTCACTTCATTGGGCATGTCAGCGGGCCACCGGTCAACACCATGTCAAACCCGTTCCTGCATTTTGCGCAGATTGTACTAAGCTTGACTGGACCGGCACGCATACCCGATGGAGAAACACGCGTCACCACTGCCAGACTTTACGGAGTGCGCGCGCCCAGACTGCTGCATTACGTCGACGCTTGGACGGCACCGCCCCCAAGTTCCACGACCACGACATATATAAGAAGCTCGTCGCACGCTGATCACTTGAGTGGGTATGTGAGCGGGCCACCGGTCACCCCACGTCAAACCATGTCAAACGCGTTGCTGCTTTTTGCGCAGTGTGTACTCAGCTTGACTGCACCAACACGCATACCCGATTGAGCAATACGCGTCACCACTGCCAGACTTTACGGAGTGCGCGCGCCAAGACTGCTGCATTACGTCGACGCTTGGACGACACCGACCCCAAGTTCCACAGCCACGACTTTTATAAGAACCTCGTCGTCATACGCTGATCACTTCAGGGGGCATGTCAGCGGGCAACCGGTCAACACCATGTCAAACCCGTTCCTACTTTTTGCGCAGGTTGTACTCACCCTGACTGGTCCGGTGCGCATACCCGATGGAGCAACACGCGTCACCACTGCCCGACTTTACATGTGCGCACGCCAAGACTGCTGCATTACGTCGACGCTTGGGCGGCACCGCCCCCAAGTTCCACGGCCACGGCCTATATAAGAAGCTCGTCGTACGCTGATCACTTCAGTGGGCATGTCAGTGGGCCACCGGTCAACACCATGTCAAACCGGTTCCTGCTTTTTGCGCAGATTGTACTCAGCTTGACTGGACCGGCACGCATACCCGATGGAGCAACACGCGTCACCACTGCCAGACTTTACGGAGTGCGCGCGTCAAGACTGCTGCATTATTTCGACGCTTGGACGGCACCGCCCCCAAGTTCCACGGCCACGACCTATATAAGAAGCTCGTCGTACGCCGATCACTTCAGTGGACGTGTCAGCGGGCCGCCGGTCAACACCATGTCAAACCCATTCCTGCTTTTTGCCCAAAATGTACTCAGCTTGACTGGACCGGCACGCGTAACCGATGGAGCAACACACGTCACCACTGCCAGGCTTTACAGAGTGCGCACGCCAAGACTGCTGCATTACGTCGGCGCTTCGACGGCGCCGCCCGCAAGTTCCACGGCCACGACCTATATAAGAAGCTCATCGCAGGCTGATCACTTCAGTGAGCTTTTCAGCGGGCCACCGGTCAACACCATGTCAAGCCCGTTCCTGCTTTTTGCGCAGATTGTACTCAGCTTGACTGGACCGGCGCGCATACACGATGGAGCAACACGCGTCACCACTGCCAGACTTTACATGTGCGCACGCCAAGACTGCTGCATTACGTCGACGCTTGGACGGCACCGCGCCCGAGTTCCACGGCCACGACCTATATAAGAAGCTCGTCGCACGCTGATCACTTGAGTGGGTATGTCAGCGGGCCACCGGTCACCCCATGTCAAACGATGTCAAACGCGTAGCTGCTTTTTGCGCAGTGTGTACTCAGCTTGACTGGACCGGTACGCATACCCGATGGAGCAACACGCGTCACCACTGCCAGACTTTACGGAGTGCGCGCGTCAAGACTGCTGCATTATTTCGACGCTTGGACGGCACCGCCCCCAAGTTCCACGGCCACGACCTATATAAGAAGCTCGTCGTACGCCGATCACTTCAGTGGACGTGTCAGCGGGCCGCCGGTCAACACCATGTCAAACCCATTCCTGCTTTTTGCCCAAAATGTACTCAGCTTGACTGGACCGGCACGCGTAACCGATGGAGCAACACACGTCACCACTGCAAGGCTTTACAGAGTGCGCACGCCAAGACTGCTGCATTACGTCGGCGCTTCGACGGCACCGCCCGCAAGTTCCACGGCCACGACCTATATAAGAAGCTCATCGCAGGCTGATCACTTCAGTGAGCTTTTCAGCGGGCCACCGGTCAACACCATGTCAAGCCCGTTCCTGCTTTTTGCGCAGATTGTACTCAGCTTGACTGGACCGGCGCGCATACACGATGGAGCAACACGCGTCACCACTGCCAGACTTTACATGTGCGCACGCCAAGACTGCTGCATTACGTCGACGCTTGGACGGCACCGACCCCAAGTTCCACGGCCACGACATATATAAGAAGCTCGTGGCACGCTGATCACTTGAGTGGGCATGTCAGCGGGCCACCGGTCAACACCATATCAAACCCGTTCCTGATTTTTGTGCAGATTGTACTCACCTTGACTGGTCCGGCGCGCATACCCGACGGAGCTACACGCGTCACTACTGGCAGACTTTATGGAGTGCGCGCGCCAAGACGGCTGCATTACGTCGACGCTTGGACGGCACCGCCCCCAAGTTCCACGACCACGACATATATAAGAAGCTCATCGTACGCTCGTCTCTTCAGTGGGCATGCCAGCGGGCCACCGGTCAACTCCATGTCAAACCCGTTCCTCCATTTTGCCCAAAATGTACTCAGCTTGACTGGACCGGCACGCATAACAGATAGAGCAACACGCGTCACCACGGCCAGACTTTACGGAGTGCGCGCGCCAAGACTGCTGCATTACGTCGACGCTTGGACAGCACCGACCCCAAGTTCCACGGCCACGACCTATATATGAAGCTCGTCGTCGTACGCTGATCACTTCAGTGAGCTTTTCAGCGGGCCACCGGTCAACACCATGTCAAGCTCGTTCCTGCTTTTCGCGCAGATTGTACTCAGCTTGACTGGACCGCTACGCATGCCCGATGGAGCAACACGCGTCTCCACTGCCAGACTTTCCGGAGTGCGCGCGTCAAGACTGCTGTATTACGTCGACGCTTGGACGGCAGCGCCCCCAAATTCCACGGCCACGACCTATATAAAAAGCTCGTGGTACGCTCGTCACTTCATTGGGCATGTCAGCGGGCCACCGGTCAACACCATGTCAAACCCGTTCCTGCATTTTGCGCAGTGTGTACTCAGCTTGACTGCACCGACACGCATACCCGATGGAGCAACACGCGTCACCACTGCCAGACTTTACGGAGTGCGCGCGCCAAGACTGCTGCATTACGTCGACGCTTGGACGGCACCAACCCCAAGTTCCACGGCCACGACCTTTATAGGAAGCTCGTCGTCGTACGCTGATCACTTCAGGGGGCATGTCAGCGGGCCACCGGTCAACACCATGTCAAACACGTTCCTACTTTTTCTGCAGATTGTACTCACCTTGACTGGTCCGGCGCGCATACCCGATGGAGCAACACGCGTCACTACTGCCAGACTTTACGGAGTGCGCACGCCAAGACTGCTGCATTAGGTCGGCGCTTCGACGGCACCGCCCGCAAGTTCCCACGGCCACGACCTATATAAGAAGCTCGTCGTAGGGTGATCACTTCAGTGAGCTTTTCAGCGGGCCACCGGTGAACACCATCGCAAACCCGTTCCTGCTTTTTCGCGCAGATTGTACTCAGCTTGACTGGACCGGTACGATTACCCGATGGAGCAACACGCGTCACCACTGCCAGACTTTACGGAGTGCGCGCCCCAAGACTGCTGCATTACGTCGGCGCTTGGACGGCACCGCCCCCATGTTCCACGGCCATGGCCTATATAAGAAGCTCGCCGTACGCTCGCCACTTCAGTGGGCATGCCAGCGGGCCACCGGTCAACACCATGTCAAACCGTTCCTGCATTTTCCGCAGATTGTACTCAGCTTGACTGGCCCGGCACGCATACCCGATGGAGAAACACGCGTCACCACTGCCAGACTTTACGGAATGCGCGCCCAGACTGCTGCATTACGTCGACGCTTGGACGGCACCGCCCCCAAGTTCCACGACCACGACATATATAAGAAACTCGTAGTACGCCCGTCACTTCATTGGGCATGTCAGCGGGCCACCGGTCAACACCATGTCAAACCCGTTCCTGCATTTTGCGCAGGTTGTACTCAGCTTGACTGGCCGGCACGCATACCCGATGGAGCAACACGCGTCACCACTGCCAGACTTTACGGAGTGCGGGCGCCAAGACTGCTGCATTACGTCGACGCTTGGACGACACCGACCCCAAGTTCCACGGCCACGAATTTTATAAGAACCTCGTCGTCGTACGCTGATCACTTCAGGGGGCATGTCAGCGGGCAACCGGTCAACACCATGTCAAACCCGTTCCTACTTTTTGCGCAGATTGTACTCACCTTGACTGGTCCGGCGCGCATACCAGATGGAGCAACACGCGTCACTACTGCCAGACTTTACGGAGTGCGCACGCCAAGACTGCTGCATTACGTCGGCGCTTCGACGGCACCGCCCGCAAGTTCACGGCCACGACCTATATATGAAGCTCGTCGTAGGCTGATCACTTCAGTGAGCTTTTCAGCGGGCCACCGGTCAACACCATGTCAAACCCGTTCCTGCATTTTGCGCAGATTGTACTCAGCTTGGCTGGACCGGCACGCATACCCGATGGAGAAACACGCGTCACCACAGCCGGACTTTACGGAGTGCGCGCGCCAAGACTGCTGCATTACGTCGACGCTTGGACGGCACCGCCCCCAAGTTTCCACGGCCACGACCTATATAAGAAGCTCGTCGCACGCTGATCACTTGAGTGGGTATGTCTGCGGGCCACCGGTCACCCCATGTCAAACGATGTCAAACGCGTTGCTGCTTTTTGCGCAGTGTGTACTCAGCTTGACTGCACCGGCACGCATACCCGATGGAGCAACACGCGTCACCACTGCCAGACTTTACGGAGTGCGCGCGCCAAGACTGCTGCATTACGTCGACGCTTGGACGGCACCGCTCCCAAGTTATATGTCCACGACCTATATAAGAAGCTCGTCGTACGCTGATCACTTCAGTGGACGTGTCAGCGGGCCACCGGTCAACACATATCAAACCCATTCCTGCTTTTTGCCCAAAATATACTCAGCTTGACTGGACCGGCACGCGTAACCGATAGAGCAACAGGTGTCACCACTCCCAGACTTTACGGAATGCGCGCTCCAAGCGTGCTGCATTATATCGGCGCTTGGACGGCACCGCCCGCAAGTTCCACGGCCACGACCTATATAAGAAGCTCGTCGTACGCTGATCACTTCAGTGAGCTTTTCAGCGGGCCACCGGTCAACCCCATGTCAAACCCGTTACTGCTTTTCGCGCAGATTGTACTCAGCTTGACTGGACCAGTACGCATACCCTGTGGAGCAACACGCGTCACCACTGGCAGACTTTACCGAGTGCGCGCGTCAAGACTGCTGGATTACGTCGACGCTTGGACGGCACCGCCCCCAAGTTCCACGGCCACGACCTATATAAGAAGCTCGTCGTACGCTGATCGCTTCAGTTGGCATGTACGCGGGACACCGGTCAACACCATGTCAAACCCGTTCCTGCTTTTTGCGCAGAGTGTACTCAGCTTGACTGGACCGGCGCGAATACGCGATGGAGCAACACGCGTCACCACTGCCAGACTTTACATGTGCGCACGCCAAGACTGCTGCATTACGTCGACGCTTGGACTGCACCGCCCCCAAGTTCCACGGCCACGACCTATATAAGAAGCTCGCCGTACGCTGATCACTCCAGTGGGCATGTCAGCGGGCCACCGGTCAACACCATGTCAAACCCGTTCCTGCTTTTTCGCAGATTATGCTCAGCTTGACTGGACCGGCGCGCATACCCGATGGAGCAACACGCGTCACCGCTGCCAGGCTTTACGGAGTGCGCGCGCCAAGACTGCTCATTACGTCGTCGCTTGGACGGCAGCGCCCCCAAGTTCCACGGCCATGGCCTATATAAGAAGCTCGTCGTACGCTCGCCACTTCAGTGGTCATGCCAGCGGGCCACCGGTCAACACCATGTCAAACCCGTTCCTGCATTTTGCGCAGATTGTACTCAGCTTGACTGGCCCGGCACGCATACCCGATGGAGAAAAACGCGTCAGCACTGCCAGACTTTACGGAATGCGCGCCAAGACTGCTGCATTACGTCGACGCTTGGACGGCACCGCCGCCAAGTTCCACGACCACGACCTATATAAGAAGCTCGTCGCACGCTGATCACTTGAGTGGGTATGTCAGCGGGCCACCGGTCACCCCATGTCAAACCATGTCAAACGCGTTGATGGTTTTTGCGCAATGTGTACTCAGCTTGGCTGCACCTGCAGGCATACCCGATGGAGCAACACGCGTCACCACTGCCAGATTTTACGGAGTGCGCGCGCCAAGACTGCTGCATTACGTCGACGCTTGGACGGCACCGCCCGCAAGTTCCACGACCAGGACCTATATAAGAAGCTCGTCGTATGCTGATCACTTCAGTGAGCATTTCAGCGGGCGACCGGTCAACACCGTGTCAAACCCGTTCCTGCATTTCGCGCAGGATGTACTCAGCTTGACTGGACCGGCAAGCATACCCGATGGAGCAACACGCGTCACCACTGCCAGACGTTACGAAGTGCGCGCGCCAAGACTGCTGCATTACGTCGACGCTTGGACGGCACCGACCCCAAGTTCCACGGCCACGACCTATATAAGAAGCTCGTCGTCGTACGCTGATCACTTCAGTGGGTATGTCAGCGGGCCACCGGTCAACACCATGTCAAAACCCGTTCCATCTTTTCGCGCAGATTGTACTCAGGTTGACTGGACCGGTACGCATACCCGATGGAGCAACACGCGTCACCACTGCCAGACTTTACGGAGTCCGCGCGTCAAGACTGCTGCATTACGTCGACGCTTGGACGGCACCGCCCCCAAGTCCCACGGCCAGGACCTATATAAGAAGCTCGTCGTACGCTGATCACTTCAGTTGGCATGTCAGCGGGCCACCGGTCAACACCATGTCAAACCCGTTCCTGTTTTTGCGCAGATTGTATTCAGCTTGACTGGACCGGCGCGCATACGCGATGGAGCAACACGCGTCACCACTGCCAGACTTTACATGTGCGCACGCCAAGACTGCTGCATTACGTCGACGCTTGGACGGCACCGCCCCCAAGTTCCACGGCCACGACTTATATAAGAAGCTCGTCGCACGCTGATCCCTTGAGTGGGTATGTCAGCGGGCCACCGGTCACCCCATGTCAAACGATGTCAAACGCGTTGCTGCTTTTTTCGCAGTGTGTACTCAGCTTGACTGCACCGGCACGCATACCCGATGGAGCAACACGCGTCACCACTGCCAGACTTTACGGAGTGCGCGCGCCAAGACTGCTGCATTACGTCGACGCTTGGACGGCACCGCTTCCAAGTTCCATCGCCACGACCTATATAAGAAGCTCGTCGTACGCTGATCACTTCAGTGGACGTGTCAGCGGGCCACCAGTCAACACCATGTCAAACCCATTCCTGCTTTTTGCCCAAAATGTACTCAGCTTGACTGGACCGGCACGCGTAACCGATAGAGCAACACGCGTCACCACTCCCAGACTTTACGGAATGCGCGCGCCAAGCGTGCTGCATTACGTCGGCGCTTGGACGGCACCGCCCGCAAGTTCCACGGCCACGACTTATATAAGAAGCTCGTCGTACGCTGATCACTTCAGTGAGCTTTTCAGCGGGCCACCGGTCAACACCATGTCAAACCCGTTACTGCTTTTCGCGCAGATTGTACTCAGCTTGACTGGACCGGTACGCATACCCTGTGGAGCAACACGCGTCACCACTGGCAGACTTTACCGAGTGAGCGCGTCAAGACTGCTGGATTACGTCGACGCTTGGACGGCACCGCCCCCAAGTTCCACGGCCACGACCTCTATAAGAAGCTCGCCGTTCGCTGATCACTCCATTGGGCATGTCAGCGGGCCACCGGTCAACACCATGTCAAACCCGTTCCTGCTTTTTCGAAGATTATGCTCAGCTTGACTGGACCGGCGCGCATACCCGATGGAGCAAGACGCGTCACCGCTGCCAGGCTTTACGGAGTGCGCGCGCCAAGACTGCTGCATTACGTCGTCGCTTGGACGGCACCGCCCCCAAGTTCCACGGCCAGGACCTATATAAGAAGCTCGTCGTACGCTGATCACTTCAGTTGGCATGTCAGCGGGCCACCGGTCAACACCATGTCAAACCCGTTCCTGCATTTTGCGCAGATTGTACTCAGCGTGACTGGCCCGGCCCGCATACCCGATGGAGAAACACGCGTCAGCACTGCCAGACTTTACGGAATGCGCGCCAAGACTGCTGCATTACGTCGGCGCTTGGACGGCACCGCCGCCAAGTTCCACGACCACGACCTATATAAGAAGCTCATCGCACGCTGATCACTTGAGTGGGTATGTCAGCGGGCCACCGGTCACCCCACGTCAAACCATGTCAAACGCGTTGATGGTTTTTGCGCAATGTGTACTCAGCTTGGCTGCACCTGCAGGCATACCAGATGGAGCAACACGCGTCACCACTGCCAGATTTTACGGAGTGCGCGCGCCAAGACTGCTGCATTACGTCGACGCTTGGACGGCACCGCCCGCAAGTTCCACGACCAGGACCTATATAAGAAGCTCGTCGTATGCTGATCACTTCAGTGAGCATTTCAGCGGGCAACCGGTCAACACCATGTCAAACCCGTTCCTACTTTTTGCGCAGATTGTACTCACCTTGACTGGTCCGGCGCGCATACCCGATGGAGCAACACGCGTCACTACTGCCAGACTTTACGGAGTGTGCACGCCAAGACTGCTGCATTACGTCGGCGCTTCGACAGCACCGCCCGCAAGTTCCACGGCCACGACCTATATAAGAAGCTCGTCGTCGTACGCTGATCACTTCAGTGGGTATGTCAGCGGGCCACCGGTCAACACCATGTCAAACCCGTTCCATCTTTTCGCGCAGATTGTACTCAGGTTGACTGGACCGGTACGCATACCCGATGGAGCAACACGCGTCACCACTGCCAGACTTTACGGAGTCCGCGCGTCAAGACTGCTGCATTACGTCGACGCTTGGACGGCACCGCCCCCAAGTCCCACGGCCAGGACCTATATAAGAAGCTCGTCGTACGCTGATCACTTCAGTTGGCATGTCAGCGGGCCACCGGTCAACACCATGTCAAACCCGTTCCTGTTTTTGCGCAGATTGTATTCAGCTTGACTGGACCGGCGCGCATACGCGATGGAGCAACACGCGTCACCACTGCCAGACTTTACATGTGCGCACGCCAAGACTGCTGCATTACGTCGACGCTTGGACGGCACCGCCCCCAAGTTCCACGGCCACGACTTATATAAGAAGCTCGTCGCACGCTGATCCCTTGAGTGGGTATGTCAGCGGGCCACCGGTCACCCCATGTCAAACGATGTCAAACGCGTTGCTGCTTTTTTCGCAGTGTGTACTCAGCTTGACTGCACCGGCACGCATACCCGATGGAGCAACACGCGTCACCACTGCCAGACTTTACGGAGTGCGCGCGCCAAGACTGCTGCATTACGTCGACGCTTGGACGGCACCGCTTCCAAGTTCCATCGCCAAGACCTATATAAGAAGCTCGTCGTACGCTGATCACTTCAGTGGACGTGTCAGCGGGCCACCAGTCAACACCATGTCAAACCCATTCCTGCTTTTTGCCCAAAATGTACTCAGCTTGACTGGACCGGCACGCGTAACCGATAGAGCAACACGCGTCACCACTCCCAGACTTTACGGAATGCGCGCGCCAAGCGTGCTGCATTACGTCGGCGCTTGGACGGCACCGCCCGCAAGTTCCACGGCCACGACTTATATAAGAAGCTCGTCGTACGCTGATCACTTCAGTGAGCTTTTCAGCGGGCCACCGGTCAACACCATGTCAAACCCGTTACTGCTTTTCGCGCAGATTGTACTCAGCTTGACTGGACCGGTACGCATACCCTGTGGAGCAACACGCGTCACCACTGGCAGACTTTACCGAGTGAGCGCGTCAAGACTGCTGGATTACGTCGACGCTTGGACGGCACCGCCCCCAAGTTCCACGGCCACGACCTCTATAAGAAGCTCGCCGTTCGCTGATCACTCCATTGGGCATGTCAGCGGGCCACCGGTCAACACCATGTCAAACCCGTTCCTGCTTTTTCGAAGATTATGCTCAGCTTGACTGGACCGGCGCGCATACCCGATGGAGCAAGACGCGTCACCGCTGCCAGGCTTTACGGAGTGCGCGCGCCAAGACTGCTGCATTACGTCGTCGCTTGGACGGCACCGCCCCCAAGTTCCACGGCCAGGACCTATATAAGAAGCTCGTCGTACGCTGATCACTTCAGTTGGCATGTCAGCGGGCCACCGGTCAACACCATGTCAAACCCGTTCCTGCATTTTGCGCAGATTGTACTCAGCGTGACTGGCCCGGCCCGCATACCCGATGGAGAAACACGCGTCAGCACTGCCAGACTTTACGGAATGCGCGCCAAGACTGCTGCATTACGTCGGCGCTTGGACGGCACCGCCGCCAAGTTCCACGACCACGACCTATATAAGAAGCTCATCGCACGCTGATCACTTGAGTGGGTATGTCAGCGGGCCACCGGTCACCCCACGTCAAACCATGTCAAACGCGTTGATGGTTTTTGCGCAATGTGTACTCAGCTTGGCTGCACCTGCAGGCATACCAGATGGAGCAACACGCGTCACCACTGCCAGATTTTACGGAGTGCGCGCGCCAAGACTGCTCCATTACGTCGACGCTTGGACGGCACCGCCCGCAAGTTCCACGACCAGGACCTATATAAGAAGCTCGTCGTATGCTGATCACTTCAGTGAGCATTTCAGCGGGCAACCGGTCAACACCATGTCAAACCCGTTCCTACTTTTTGCGCAGATTGTACTCACCTTGACTGGTCCGGCGCGCATACCCGATGGAGCAACACGCGTCACTACTGCCAGACTTTACGGAGTGTGCACGCCAAGACTGCTGCATTACGTCGGCGCTTCGACAGCACCGCCCGCAAGTTCCACGGCCACGACCTATATAAGAAGCTCGTCGTCGTACGCTGATCACTTTAGTGGGCATGTCAGCGGGCCACCGGTCAACACCATGTCAAACCCGTTCCTGCTATTCGCGCAGATTGTACTCAGGTTGACTGGACCGGTACGCATACCCGATGGAGCAACACGCGTCACCACTGCCAGACTTTACGGAGTCCGCGCGTCAAGACTGTTGCATTACGTCGACGCTTGGACGGCACCGCCCCCAAGTTCCACGGCCAGGACCTATATAAGAAGCTCGTCGTACGCTGATCACTTCAGTTGGCATGTCAGCGGGCCACCGGTCAACACCATGTCAAACCCGTTCCTGTTTTTGCGCAGATTGTATTCAGCTTGACTGGACCGGCGCGCATACGCGATGGAGCAACACGCGTCACCGCTTCCAGACTTTACATGTGCGCACGCCAAGACTGCTGCATTACGTCGACGCTTGGACGGCACCGCCCCCAAGTTCCACGGCCACGACCTATATAAGAAGCTCGTCGTACGCTGATCTCTTCAGTGGGCATGTCAGCGGGCCACCGGTCAACACCATGTAAAACACGTTCCTCCTTTTTGCGCAGGTTGTACTCAGCTTGACTGGACCGGCACGCATAGGCGACGGAGCAACACGCGTCACCACTGCCTGACTTTACGGAGTGCGGGCGCCAAGACTGCTGCAATACGTCGACGCTTGGACGGCGCCGACCCCAAGTTCCACGGCCACGACTTTTATAAGAAGCTCGTCGTCGTACGCTGATCACTTCAGGGGGCATGTCAGCGGGCAACCGGTCAACACCATGTCAAACCCGTTCCTACTTTTTGCGCAGATTGTACTCACCTTGACTGGTCCGGCGCGCATACCCGATGGAGCAACACGCGTCACTACTGCCAGACTTTACGGAGTGCGCGCGCCAAGACTGCTGCATTACGTCGACGCTTGGACGGCACCGCCCCCAAGTTCCACGGCCACGACCTATATAAGAAGTTCGTCGCACGCTGATCACTTGAGTGGGTATGTCAGCGGGCCACCGGTCACCCCATGTCAAACGATTTCAAACGCGTTGCTGCTTTTTGCGCAGTGTGTACTCAGCTTGACTGCACCGGCACGCATACCCAATGGAGCAACACGCGTCACCACTGCCAGATTTTACGGAGTGCGCGCGCCAAGACTGCTGCATTACTTCGACGCTTGGACGGCACCGCTTCCAAGTTCCATGGCCACGACCTATATAAGAAGCTCGTCGTACGCTGATCACATCAGTGGACGTGTCAGCGGGCCACCGGTCAACACCATGTCAAACCCATTCCTGCTTTTTGCCCAAAATGTACTCAGCTTGACTGGACCCGCACGCGTAACCGATAGAGCAACACGCGTCACCACTCCCAGACTTCACGGAGTGCGCGCGCCAACCGTGCTGCATTACGTCGGCGCTTGGACGGCACCGCCCGCAAGTTCCACGGCCACGACTTATATAAGAAGCTCGTCGTACGCTGATCACTTCAGTGAGCTTTTCAGCGGGCCACCGGTCAACACCATGTCAAACCCGTTACTGCTTTTCGCGCAGATTGTACTCAGCTTGACTGGACCGGTACGCTTACCCTGTGGAGCAACACGCGTCACCACTGGCAGACTTTACCGAGTGCACGCGTCAAGACTGCTGCATTACGTCGACGCTTGGACGGCACCGCCCCCAAGTTCCACGGCCACGACGTATATAAGAAGCTCGTCGTAGGCTGATCGCTTCAGTTGGCATGTAAGCGGGACACCGGTCAACACCATGTCAAACCCGTTCCTGCTTTTTGCGCACAGTGTACTCAGCTTGACTGGACCGGCGCGAATACACGATGGAGCAACACGCGTCACCACTGCCAGACTTTACATGTGCGCATGCCAAGACTGCTGCATTACGTCGACGCTTGGACGGCACCGCCCCCAAGTTCCACGGCCACGACCTATATAAGAAGCTCGCCGTACGCTGATCACTCCAGCGGGCATGTCAGCGGGCCACCGGTCAACACCATGTCAAACCCGTTCCTGCTTTTTCGCAGATTATGCTCAGCTTGACTGGACCGGCGCGCATACCCGATGGAGCAACACGCGTCACCACTGCCAGGCTTTACGGAGTGCGCGCGCCAAGACTGCTGCATTACGTCGTCGCTTGGACGGCACCGCCCCCAAGTTCCACGGCCATGGCCTATATAAGAAGCTCGTCGTACGCTCGCCACTTCAGTGGTCATGCCAGGGGGCCACCGGTCAACACCATGTCAAACCCGTTCCTGCATTTTGCGCAGATTTTTCTCAGCTTGACTGGCCCGGCACGCATACCCGATGGAGAAACACGCGACAGCACTGCCAGACTTTACGGAACGCGCGCCAAGACTGCTGCATTACCTCGACGCTTGGACGGCACCACCGCCAAGTTCCACGACCACGACCTATATAACAAGCTCGTCGCACGCTGATCACTTGAGTGGGTATGTCAGCGGGCCACCGGTCACCTCATGTCAAACCATGTCAAACGCGTTGATGGTTTTTTCGCAATGTGTACTCAGCTTGGCTGCACCGGCAGGCGTACCCGATGGAGCAACACGCGTCACCACTGCCAGATTTTACGGAGTGCGCGCGCCAAGACTGCTGCATTACGTCGACGCTTGGACGGCACCGCCCGCAAGTTCCACGACCAGGACCTATATAAGAAGGTCGTCGTATGCTGATCACTTCAGTGAGCATTTCAGCGGGCGACCGGTCAACACCATGTCAAACCCGTTCCTGCATTTCGCGCAGGTTGTACTCAGCTTGACTGGACCGGCAAGCATACCCGATGGAGCAACACGCGTCACCACTGCCAGACTTTACGAAGTGCGCGCGCCAAGACTGCTGCATTACGTCGACGCTTGGACGGCACCGACCCCAAGTTCCACGGCCACGACCTATATAAGAAGCTCGTCGTCGTACGCTGATCACTTCAGTGGGCATGTCAGCGGGCCACCGGTGAACACCATGTAAAACCCGTTCCTGCTTTTCGCGCAGATTGTACTCAGGTTGACTGGACCGGTACGCATACCCGATGGAGCAACACGCGGCACCACTGCCAGACTTTACGGAGTCCGCGCGTCAAGACTGCTGCATTACGTCGACGCTTGGACAGCACCGCCCCCAAGTTCCACGGCCAGGACCTATATAAGAAGCTCGTCGTACGCTGATCACTTCAGTTGGCATGACAGCGGGCCACCGGTCCACACCATGTCAAACCCGTTCCTGTTTTTGCGCAGATTGTATTCAGCTTGACTGGACCGGCGCGCTTACGCGATGGAGCAACACGCGTCACCACTGCCAGACTTTACGGAGTGCGGGCGCCAAGACTGCTGCATTACGTCGACGCTTGGACGGCACCGCCCCCAAGTTCCACGGCCACGACCTATATAAGAAGCTCGTCGCATGCTGATCACTTGAGTAAGTATGTCAGCGGGCCACCGGTCACCCCATGTCAAACGATGTCAAACGCGTTGCTGCTTTTTGCGCAGTGTGTACTCAGCTTGACTGCACCGGCACGCATACCCGATGGAGCAACACGCGTCACCAGTGCCAGAGTTTATGGAGTGCGCGCGCCAAGACTGCTGCATTACGTCGGCGCTTGGACGGCACCGCCCGCAAGTTCCACGGCCACGACATATATAAGAAGCTCGTCGTACGCTGATCACTTCAGTGAGCTTTTCAGCGAGCCACCGGTCAACACCATGTCAAACCCGTTCCTGCTTTTTGCGCAGAGTGTACTCAGCTTGACTGGACCGGCGCGAATACGCGATGGAGCAACACGCGTCACCACTGCCAGACTTTACATGTGCGCACGCCAAGACTGCTGCATTACGTCAACGCTTGGACGGCACCGCCCCCAAGTTCCACGGCCACGACCTATATAAGAAGCTCGCCGTACGCTGATCACCCCAGTGGGCATGTCAGCGGGCCACCGGTCAACACCATGTGAAACCCGTTTCGCATTTTGCGCAGATTGTACTCAGCTTGACTGGCCCGGCACGCATACCCGATGGAGAAACACGCGTCAGCACTGCCAGACTTTACGGAATGCGCGCCAAGACTGCTGCATTACGTCGACGCTTGGACGGCACCGCCGCCAAGTTCCACGACCACGACATATATAACAAGCTCGTCGCACGCTGATCACTTGAGTGGGTATGTCAGCGGGCCACCGGTCACCCCATGTCAAACCATGTCAAACGCGTTGATGGTTTTTGCGCAATGTGTACTCAGCTTGGCTGCACCGGCAGGCATATCCGATGGAGCAACACGCGTCACCACTGCCAGATGTTACGGAGTGCGCGCGCCAAGACTGCTGCATTACGTCGACGCTTGGACGGCACCGCCCGCAAGTTCCACGACCAGGACCTATATAAGAAGCTCGTCGTATGCTGATCACTTCAGTGAGCATTTCAGCGGGCGACCGGTCAACACCATGTCAAACCCGTTCCTGCATTTCGCGCAGGTTGTACTCAGCTTGACTGGACCGGCAAGCATACCCGATGGAGCAACACGCGTCACCACTGCCAGACTTTACATGTGCGCACGCCAAGACTGCTGCATTACGTCGACGCTTGGACGGCACCGCCCCCAAGTTCCACGGCCACGACCTATATAAGAAGCTCGCCGTACGCTGATCACTCCAGTGATAATGTCAGCGGGCCACCGGTCAACACCATGTCAAACCCGTTCCTGCTTTTCGCGCAGATTGTACTCAGGTTGACTGGACCGGTACGCATACCCGATGGAGCAACACGCGTCACCACTGCCAGACTTTACGGAGTCCGCGCGCCAAGACTGCTGCATTACGTCGACGCTTGGACGGCACCGATTCCAAGTTCCATGGCCACGACCTATATAAGAAGCTCGTCGTACGCTGATCACTTCAGTGGACGTGTCAGCGGGCCACCGGTCAACACCATGTCAAACCCATTCCTGCTTTTTGCCCAAAATGTACTCAGCTTGACTGGACCGGCACGCGTAACCGATAGAGCAACACGCGTCACCACTGCCAGACTTTACGGAGTCCGCGCGTCAAGACTGTTGCATTACGTCGACGCTTGGACGGCACCGCCCCCAAGTTCCACGGCCAGGACCTATATAAGAAGCTCGTCGTACGCTGATCACTTCAGTTGGCATGTCAGCGGGCCACCGGTCAACACCATGTCAAACCCGTTCCTGTTTTTGCGCAGATTGTATTCAGCTTGACTGGACCGGCGCGCATACGCGATGGAGCAACACGCGTCACCGCTTCCAGACTTTACATGTGCGCACGCCAAGACTGCTGCATTACGTCGACGCTTGGACGGCACCGCCCCCAAGTTCCACGGCCACGACCTATATAAGAAGCTCGTCGTACGCTGATCTCTTCAGTGGGCATGTCAGCGGGCCACCGGTCAACACCATGTAAAACACGTTCCTCCTTTTTGCGCAGGTTGTACTCAGCTTGACTGGACCGGCACGCATAGGCGACGGAGCAACACGCGTCACCACTGCCTGACTTTACGGAGTGCGGGCGCCAAGACTGCTGCAATACGTCGACGCTTGGACGGCGCCGACCCCAAGTTCCACGGCCACGACTTTTATAAGAAGCTCGTCGTCGTACGCTGATCACTTCAGGGGGCATGTCAGCGGGCAACCGGTCAACACCATGTCAAACACATTCCTACTTTTTGCGCAGATTGTACTCACCTTGACTGGTCCGGCGCGCATACCCGATGGAGCAACACGCGTCACTACTGCCAGACTTTACGGAGTGTGCACGCCAAGACTGCTGCTTTACGTCGGCGCTTCGACGGCACCGCCCGCAAGTTCCACGTCCACGACCTATATATGAAGCTCGTCGTAGGCTGATCACTTCAGTGAGCTTTTCAGCGGGCCACCGGTCAACACCATGTCAAACCCGTTCCTGCATTTTGCGCAGATTGTACTCAGCTTGGCTGGACCGGCACGCATACCCGATGGAGAAACACGCGTCAACACAGCCAGACTTTACGGAGTGCGCGCGCCAAGACTGCTGCATTACGTCGACGCTTGGACGGCACCGCCCCCAAGTTCCACGGCCACGACCTATATAAGAAGTTCGTCGTACGCTGATCACTTGAGTGGGTATGTCAGCGGGCCACCGGTCACCCCATGTCAAACGATGTCAAACGCGTTGCTGCTTTTTGCGCAGTGTGTACTCAGCTTGACTGCACCGGCACGCATACCCGATGGAGCAACACGCGTCACCACTGCCAGATTTTACGGAGTGCGCGCGCCAAGACTGCTGCATTACTTCGACGCTTGGACGGCACCGCTTCCAAGTTCCATGGCCACGACCTATATAAGAAGCTCGTCGTACGCTGATCACATCAGTGGACGTGTCAGCGGGCCACCGGTCAACACCATGTCAAACCCATTCCTGCTTTTTGCCCAAAATGTACTCAGCTTGACTGGACCCGCACGCGTAACCGATAGAGCAACACGCGTCACCACTCCCAGACTTCACGGAGTGCGCGCGCCAACCGTGCTGCATTACGTCGCCAATTGGACGGCACCGCCCGCAAGTTCCACGGCCACGACTTATATAAGAAGCTCGTCGTACGCTGATCACTTCAGTGAGCTTTTCAGCGGGCCACCGGTCAACACCATGTCAAACCCGTTACTGCTTTTCGCGCAGATTGTACTCAGCTTGACTGGACCGGGACGCTTACCCTGTGGAGCAACACGCGTCACCACTGGCAGACTTTACCGAGTGCACGCGTCAAGACTGCTGCATTACGTCGATGCTTGGACGGCACCGCCCCCAAGTTCCACGGCCACGACGTATATAAGAAGCTCGTCGTACGCTGATCGCTTCAGTTGGCATGTAAGCGGGACACCGGTCAACACCATGTCAAACCCGTTCCTGCTTTTTGCGCACAGTGTACTCAGCTTGACTGGACCGGCGCGAATACACGATGGAGCAACACGCGTCACCACTGCCAGACTTTACATGTGCGCACGCCAAGACTGCTGCATTACGTCGACGCTTGGACGGCACCGCCCCCAAGTTCCACGGCCACGACCTATATAAGAAGCTCGCCGTACGCTGATCACTCCAGCGGGCATGTCAGCGGGCCACCGGTCAACACCATGTCAAACCCGTTCCTGCTTTTTCGCAGATTATATTCAGCTTGACTGGACCGGCGCGCATACCCGATGGAGCAACACGCGTCACCACTGCCAGGCTTTACGGAGTGCGCGCGCCAAGACTGCTGCATTACGTCGTCGCTTGGACGGCACCGCCCCCAAGTTCCACGGCCATGGCCTATATAAGAAGCTCGTCGTACGCTCGCCACTTCAGTGGTCATGCCAGCGGGCCACCGGTCAACACCATGTCAAACCCGTTCCTGCATTTTGCGCAGATTTTTCTCAGCTTGACTGGCCCGGCACGCATACCCGATGGAGAAACACGCGACAGCACTGCCAGACTTTACGGAACGCGCGCCAAGACTGCTGCATTACCTCGACGCTTGGACGGCACCGCCGCCAAGTTCCACGACCACGACCTATATAACAAGCTCGTCGCACGCTGATCACTTGAGTGGGTATGTCAGCGGGCCACCGGTCACCCCATGTCAAACCATGTCAAAAGCGTTGATGGTTTTTTCGCAATGTGTACTCAGCTTGGCTGCACCGGCAGGCGTACCCGATGGAGCAACACGCGTCACCACTGCCAGATTTTACGGAGTGCGCGCGCCAAGACTGCTGCATTACGTCGACGCTTGGACGGCACCGCCCGCAAGTTCCACGACCAGGACCTATATAAGAAGCTCGTCGTATGCTGATCACTTCAGTGAGCATTTCAGCGGGCGACCGGTCAACACCATGTCAAACCCGTTCCTGCATTTCGCGCAGGTTGTACACAGCTTGACTGGACCGGCAAGCATACCCGATGGAGCAACACGCGTCACCACTGCCAGACTTTACGAAGTGCGCGCGCCAAGACTGCTGCATTACGTCGACGCTTGGACGGCACCGACCCCAAGTTCCACGGCCACGACCTATATAAGAAGCTCGTCGTCGTACGCTGATCACTTCAGTGGGCATGTCAGCGGGCCACCGGTCAACACCATGTCAAACCCGTTCCTGCTTTTCGCGCAGATTGTACTCAGGTTGACTGGACCGGTACGCATACCCGATGGAGCAACACGCGGCACCACTGCCAGACTTTACGGAGTCCGCGCGTCAAGACTGCTGCATTACGTCGACGCTTGGACAGCACCGCCCCCAAGTTCCACGGCCAGGACCTATATAAGAAGCTCGTCGTACGCTGATCACTTCAGTTGGCATGACACCGGGCCACCGGTCAACACCATGTCAAACCCGTTCCTGTTTTTGCGCAGATTGTATTCAGCTTGACTGGACCGGCGCGCTTACGCGATGGAGCAACACGCGTCACCACTGCCAGACTTTACGGAGTGCGGGCGCCAAGACTGCTGCATTACGTCGACGCTTGGACGGCACCGCCCCCAAGTTCCACGGCCAGGACCTATATAAGAAGCTCGTCGTACGCTGATCACTTCAGTTGGCATGTCAGCGGGCCACCGGTCAACACCATGTCAAACCCGTTCCTGTTTTTGCGCAGATTGTATTCAGCTTGACTGGACCGGCGCGCATACGCGATGGAGCAACACGCGTCACCGCTTCCAGACTTTACATGTGCGCACGCCAAGACTGCTGCATTACGTCGACGCTTGGACGGCACCGCCCCCAAGTTCTACGGCCACGACCTATATAAGAAGCTCGTCGTACGCTGATCTCTTCAGTGGGCATGTCAGCGGGCCACCGGTCAACACCATGGAAAACACGTTCCTCCTTTTTGCGCAGGTTGTACTCAGCTTGACTGGACCGGCACGCATAGGCGACGGAGCAACACGCGTCACCACTGCCAGACTTTACGGAGTGCGGGCGCCAAGACTGCTGCAATACGTCGACGCTTGGACGGCGCCGACCCCAAGTTCCACGGCCACGACTTTTATAAGAAGCTCGTCGTCGTACGCTGATCACTTCAGGGGGCATGTCAGCGGGCAACCGGTCAACACAATGTCAAACCCGTTCCTACTTTTTGCGCAGATTGTACTCACCTTGACTGGTCCGGCGCGCATACCCGATGGAGCAACACGCGTCACTACTGCCAGACTTTACGGAGTGTGCACGCCAAGACTGCTGCATTACGTCGGCGCTTCGACGGCACCGCCCGCAAGTTCCACGTCCACGACCTATATATGAAGCTCGTCGTAGGCTGATCACTTCAGTGAGCTTTTCAGCGGGCCACCGGTCAACACCATGTCAAACCCGTTCCTGCATTTTGCGCAGATTGTACTCAGCTTGGCTGGACCGGCACGCATACCCGATGGAGAAACACGCGTCACCACAGCCAGACTTTACGGAGTGCGCGCGCCAAGACTGCTGCATTACGTCGACGCTTGGACGGCACCGCCCCCAAGTTCCACGGCCACGACCTATATAAGAAGTTCGTCGCACGCTGATCACTTGAGTGGGTATGTCAGCGGGCCACCGGTCACCCCATGTCAAACGATTTCAAACGCGTTGCTGCTTTTTGCGCAGTGTGTACTCAGCTTGACTGCACCGGCACGCATACCCAATGGAGCAACACGCGTCACCACTGCCAGATTTTACGGAGTGCGCGCGCCAAGACTGCTGCATTACTTCGACGCTTGGACGGCACCGCTTCCAAGTTCCATGGCCACGGCCTATATAAGAAGCTCGTCGTACGCTGATCACATCAGTGGACGTGTCAGCGGGCCACCGGTCAACACCATGTCAAACCCATTCCTGCTTTTTGCCCAAAATGTACTCAGCTTGACTGGACCCGCACGCGTAACCGATAGAGCAACACGCGTCACCACTCCGAGACTTCACGGAGTGCGCGCGCCAACCGTGCTGCATTACGTCGGCGCTTGGACGGCACCGCCCGCAAGTTCCACGGCCACGACTTATATAAGAAGCTCGTCGTACGCTGATCACTTCAGTGAGCTTTTCAGCGGGCCACCGGTCAACACCATGTCAAACCCGTTACTGCTTTTCGCGCAGATTGTACTCAGCTTGACTGGACCGGTACGCTTACCCTGTGGAGCAACACGCGTCACCACTGGCAAACTTTACCGAGTGCACGCGTCAAGACTGCTGCATTACGTCGACGCTTGGACGGCACCGCCCCCAAGTTCCACGGCCACGACGTATATAAGAAGCTCGTCGTACGCTGATCGCTTCAGTTGGCATGTAAGCGGGACACCGGTCAACACCATGTCAAACCCGTTCCTGCTTTTTGCGCACAGTGTACTCAGCTTGACTGGACCGGCGCGAATACACGATGGAGCAACACGCGTCACCACTGCCAGACTTTACATGTGCGCACGCCAAGACTGCTGCATTAGGTCGACGCTTGGACGGCACCGCCCCCAAGTTCCACGGCCACGACCTATATAAGAAGCTCGCCGTACGCTGATCACTCCAGCGGGCATGTCAGCGGGCCACCGGTCAACACCATGTCAAACCCGTTCCTGCTTTTTCGCAGATTATGCTCAGCTTGACTGGACCGGCGCGCATACCCGATGGAGCAACACGCGTCACCACTGCCAGGCTTTACGGAGTGCGCGCGCCAAGACTGCTGCATTACGTCGTCGCTTGGACGGCACCGCCCCCAAGTTCCACGGCCATGGCCTATATAAGAAGCTCGTCGTACGCTCGCCACTTCAGTGGTCATGCCAGGGGGCCACCGGTCAACACCATGACAAACCCGTTCCTGCATTTTGCGCAGATTTTTCTCAGCTTGACTGGCCCGGCACGCATACCCGATGGAGAAACACGCGACAGCACTGCCAGACTTTACGGAACGCGCGCCAAGACTGCTGCATTACCTCGACGCTTGGACGGCACCGCCGCCAAGTTCCACGACCACGACCTATATAACAAGCTCGTCGCACGCTGATCACTTGAGTGGGTATGTCAGCGGGCCACCGGTCACCTCATGTCAAACCATGTCAAACGCGTTGATGGTTTTTTCGCAATGTGTACTCAGCTTGGCTGCACCGGCAGGCGTACCCGATGGAGCAACACGCGTCACCACTGCCAGATTTTACGGAGTGCGCGCGCCAAGACTGCTGCATTACGTCGACGCTTGGACGGCACCGCCCGCAAGTTCCACGACCAGGACCTATATAAGAAGCTCGTCGTATGCTGATCACTTCAGTGAGCATTTCAGCGGGCGACCGGTCAACACCATGTCAAACCCGTTCCTGCATTTCGCGCAGGTTGTACTCAGCTTGACTGGACCGGCAAGCATACCCGATGGAGCAACACGCGTCACCACTGCCAGACTTTACGAAGTGCGCGCGCCAAGACTGCTGCATTACGTCGACGCTTGGACGGCACCGACCCCAAGTTCCACGGCCACGACCTATATAAGAAGCTCGTCGTCGTACGCTGATCACTTCAGTGGGCATGTCAGCGGGCCACCGGTGAACACCATGTCAAACCCGTTCCTGCTTTTCGCGCAGATTGTACTCAGGTTGACTGGACCGGTACGCATACCCGATGGAGCAACACGCGGCACCACTTCCAGACTTTACGGAGTCCGCGCGTCAAGACTGCTGCATTACGTCGACGCTTGGACAGCACCGCCCCCAAGTTCCACGGCCAGGACCTATATAAGAAGCTCGTCGTACGCTGATCACTTCAGTTGGCATGACAGCGGGCCACCGGTCAACACCATGTCAAACCCGTTCCTGTTTTTGCGCAGATTGTATTCAGCTTGACTGGACCGGCGCGCTTACGCGATGGAGCAACACGCGTCACCACTGCCAGACTTTACGGAGTGCGGGCGCCAAGACTGCTGCATTACGTCGACGCTTGGACGGCACCGCCCCCAAGTTCCACGGCCACGACCTATATAAGAAGCTCGTCGCATGCTGATCACTTGAGTGGGTATGTGAGCGGGCCACCGGTCACCACATGTCAAACGATGTCAAACGCGTTGCTGCTTTTTGCGCAGTGTGTACTCAGCTTGACTGCACCGGCACGCATACCCGATGGAGCAACACGCGTCACCAGTGCCAGAGTTTACGGAGTGCGCGCGCCAAGACTGCTGCATTACGTCGGCGCTTGGACGGCACCGCCCCCAAGTTCCACGGCCACGACCTATATAAGAAGCTCGCCGTACGCTGATCACCCCAGTGGGCATGTCAGCGGGCCACCGGTCAACACCATGTGAAACCCGTTTCGCATTTTGCGCAGATTGTACTCAGCTTGACTGGCCCGGCACGCATACCCGATGGAGAAACACGCGTCAGCACTGCCAGACTTTACGGAATGCGCGCCAAGACTGCTGCATTACGTCGACGCTTGGACGGCACCGCCGCCAAGTTCCACGACCACGACATATATAACAAGCTCGTCGCACGCTGATCACTTGAGTGGGTATGTCAGCAGGCCACCGGTCACCCCATGTCAAACCATGTCAAACGCGTTGATGGTTTTTGCGCAGTGTACTCAGCTTGGCTGCACCGGCAGGCATATCCGATGGAGCAACACGCGTCACCACTGCCAGATTTTACGGAGTGCGCGCGCCAAGACTGCTGCATTACGTCGACGCTTGGACGGCACCGCCCGCAAGTTCCACGACCAGGACCTATATAAGAAGCTCGTCGTATGCTGATCACTTCAGTGAGCATTTCAGCGGGCGACCGGTCAACACCATGTCAAACCCGTTCCTGCATTTCGCGCAGGTTGTACTCAGCTTGACTGGACCGGCAAGCATACCCGATGGAGCAACACGCGTCACCACTGCCAGACTTTACATGTGCGCACGCCAAGACTGCTGCATTACGTCGACGCTTGGACGGCACCGCCCCCAAGTTCCACGGCCACGACCTATATAAGAAGCTCGCCGTACGCTGATCACTCCAGTGGGAATGTCAGCGGGCCACCGGTCAACACCATGTCAAACCCGTTCCTGCTTTTCGCGCAGATTGTACTCAGGTTGACTGGACCGGTACGCATACCCGATGGAGCAACACGCGTCACCACTGCCAGACTTTACGGAGTCCGCGCGCCAAGACTGCTGCATTACGTCGACGCTTGGACGGCACCGATTCCAAGTTCCATGGCCACGACCTATATAAGAAGCTCGTCGTACGCTGATCACTTCAGTGGACGTGTCAGCGGGCCACCGGTCAACACCATGTCAAACCCATTCCTGCTTTTTGCCCAAAATGTACTCAGCTTGACTGGACCGGCACGCGTAACCGATAGAGCAACACGCGTCACCACTGCCAGACTTTACGGAGTGCGCGCGCCAAGCGTGCTGCATTACGTCGGCGCTTGGACGGCACCGCCCGCAAGTTCCACGGCCACGACTTATATAAGAAGCTCGTCGTACGCTGATCACTTCAGTGAGCTTTTCTGCGAGCCACCGGTCAACACCATGTCAAACCCGTTACTGCTCTTCGCGCAGATTGTACTCAGCTTGACTGGACCGGTACGCAAACCCTGTGGAGCAACACGCGTCACCACTGGCAGACTTTACCGAGTGCGCGCGCCAAGACTGCTGCATTACGTCGTCGCTTGGACGGCACCGCCCCCAAATTCCACGGCCATGGCCTATATAAGAAGCTCGTCGTACGCTCGCCACTTCAGTGGTCATGCCAGCGGGCCACCGGTCAACACCATGTGAAACCCGTTTCGCATTTTGCGCAGATTGTACTCAGCTTGACTGGCCCGGCACGCATACCCGATGGAGCAACACGCGTCACCACTGCCAGGCTTTACGGAGTGCGCGCGCCAAGACTGCTGCATTACGTCGTCGCTTGGACGGCACCGCCCCCAAATTCCACGGCCATGGCCTATATAAGAAGCTCGTCGTACGCTCGCCACTTCAGTGGTCATGCCAGCGGGCCACCGGTCAACACCATGTGAAACCCGTTTCGCATTTTGCGCAGATTGTACTCAGCTTGACTAGCCCGGCACGCATACCCGATGGAGAAACACACGTCAGCACTGCCAGACTTTACGGAATGCGCGCCAAGACTGCTGCATTACGTCGACGCTTGTACGGCACCGCCGCCAAGTTCCACGACCACGACCTATATAACAAGCTCGTCGCACGCTGATCACTTGAGTGGGTATGTCAGCGGGCCACCGGTCACCCCATGTCAAACCATGTCAAACGCGTTGATGGTTTTTGCGCAATGTGTACTCAGCTTGGCTGCACCGGCAGGCATACCCGATGGAGCAACACGCGTCACCACTGCCAGATTTTACGGAGTGCGCGCGCCAAGACTGCTGCATTACGTCGACGCTTGGACGGCACCGCCCGCAAGTTCCACGACCAGGACCTATATAAGAAGCTCGTCGTATGCTGATCACTTCAGTGAGCATTTCAGCGGGCGACCGGTCAACACCATGTCAAACCCGTTCCTGCATTTCGCGCAGGTTGTACTCAGCTTGACTGGACCGGCAAGCATACCCGATGGAGCAACACGCGTCACCACTGCCAGACTTTACATGTGCGCACGCCAAGACTGCTGCATTACGTCGACGCTTGGACGGCACCGCCCCCAAGTTCCACGGCCACGACCTATATAAGAAGCTCGCCGTACGCTGATCACTCCAGTGGGAATGTCAGCGGGCCACCGGTCAACACCATGTCAAACCCGTTCCCGCTTTTCGCGCAGATTGTACTCAGGTTGACTGGACCGGTACGCATACCCGATGGAGCAACACGCGTCACCACTGCCAGACTTTACGGAGTCCGCGCGTAAAGACTGCTGCATTACGTCGACGCTTGGACGGCACCGCCCGCAAGTTCCACGGCCACGACCTGTATATGAAGCTCGTCGTAGGCCGATCACTTCAGTGAGCTTTTCAGCGGGCCACCGGTCAACACCATGTCAAACCCGTTCCTGCATTTTGCGCACATTGTACTCAGCTTGGCTGGACCGGCACGCATACCCGATGGAGAAACACGCGTCACCACAGCCATACTTTACATGTGCGCACGCCAAGACTGCTGCATTACGTCGGCGCTTCGACGGCACCGCCCGCAAGTTCCACGGCCACGACCTATATATGAAGCTCGTCGTAGGCTGATCACTTCAGTGAGCTTTTCAGCGGGCCACCGGTCAACACCATGTCAAACCCGTTCCTGCATTTTGCGCAGATTGTACTCAGCTTGGCTGGACCGGCACGCATACCCGATGGAGCAACACGCGTCACCACTGCCAGGCTTTACGGAGTGCGCGCGCCAAGACTGCTGCATTACGTCGTCGCTTGGGCGGCACCGCCCCCAAGTTTCACGGCCACGACCTATATAAGAAGCTCGTCGTACGCTGATCTCTTCAGTGGGCATGTCAGCGGGCCACCGGTCAACACCATGTAAAACACGTTCCTGCTTTTTGCGCAGATTATGCTCAGCTTGACTGGACCGGCGCGCATACCCGATGGAGCAACACGCGTCAAAACTGCCAGGCTTTACGGAGTGCGCGCGCCAAGACTGCTGCATTACGTCGGCGCTTCGACGGCACCGCCCGCAAGTTCCATGGGCACGACCTATATATGAAGCTCGTCGTAGGCTGATCACTTCAGTGAGCTTTTCAGCGGGCCACCGGTCACCCCATGTCAAACCATGTCAAACGCGTTGATGGTTTTTGCGCAATGTGTACTCAGCTTGACTGCACCGGCAGGCATACCCGATGGAGCAACACGCGTCACAACTGCCAGACTTTACGGAGTGCGCGCGCCAAGACTGCTGCATTACGTCGACGCTTGGACGGCACCGCCCGCAAGTTCCACGACCAGGACCTATATAAGAAGCTCGTCGTATGCGGATCACTTCAGTGAGCATTTCAGCGGGTGAACGGTCAACACCATGTCAAACCCGTTCCTGCTTTTCGCGCAGGTTGTACTCAGCTTGACTGGACCGGCAAGCATACCCGATGGAGCAACACGCGTCACCACTGCCCGACTTTACGAAGTGCGCGCGCCAAGACTGCTGCATTACGTCGACGCTTGGACGGCACCGCCCGCAAGTTCTACGACCAGGACCTATATAAGAAGCTCGTCGTACGCTGATCACTTCAGTTGACATGTCAGCGGGCCACCGGTCAACACCATGTCAAACCCGTTCCTGTTTTTGCGCAGATTGTATTCAGCTTGACTGGACCGGCGCGCATACGCGATGGAGCAACACGCGTCACCACTGCCAGACTAAACATGTGCGCACGCCAAGACTGCTGCATTACGTCGACGCTTGGACGGCACCGCCCCCAAGTTTCACGGCCACGACCTATATAAGAAGCTCGTCGTACGCTGATCTCTTCAGTGGGCATGTCAGCGGGCCACCGGTCAACACCATGTAAAACACGTTCCTGCTTTTTGCGCAGATTATGCTCAGCTTGACTGGACCGGCGCGCATACCCGATGGAGCAACACGCGTCAAAACTGCCAGGCTTTACGGAGTGCGCGCGCCAAGACTGCTGCATTACGTCGGCGCTTCGACGGCACCGTCCGCAAGTTCCACGGGCACGACCTATATATGAAGCTCGTCGTAGGCTGATCACTTCAGTGAGCTTTTCAGCGGGCCACCGGTCAACACCATGTCAAACCCGTTCCTGCATTTTGCGCAGATTGTACTCAGCTTGGCCGGACCGGCACGCATACCCGATGGAGAAACACGCGTCACCACTGCCAGACTTTACGGAGTGCGCGCGCCAAGACTGCTGCATTACGTCGACGCTTGGACGGCACCGCTTCCAAGTTCCATGGCCACGACCTATATAAGAAGCTCGTCGTACGCTGATCACTTCAGTGGACGTGTCAGCGGGCCACCGGTCAACACCATGTCAAACCCATTCCTGCTTTTTGCCCAAAATGTACTCAGCTTGAATGGACCGGCACGCGTAACCGATAGAGCGACACGCGTCACCACTGCCAGACTTTACATGTGCGCACGCCAAGACTGCTGCATTACGTCGGCGCTTCGACGGCACCGCCCGCAAGTTCCACGGCCTCGACCTATATATGAAGCTCGTCGTAGGCTGATCACTTCAGTGAGCTTTTCAGCGGGCCACCGGTCAACACCATGTCAAACCCGTTCCTGCATTTTGCGCAGATTGTACTCAGCTTGGCTGGACCGGCACGCATACCCGATGGAACAACACGCGTCACCACTGCCAGGCTTTACGGAGTGCGCACGCCAAGACTGCTGCATTACGTCGTCGCTTGGGCGGCACCGCCCCCAAGTTCCACGGCCATGGCCTATATAAGAAGCTTGTCGTACGCTGATCACTTCAGTGGTCATGCTAGCGGGCCACCGGTCAACACCATGTCAAACCCGTTCCTGCATTTTGCGCAGATTGTACTCAGCTTGACTGGCCCGGCACGCATACCCGATGGAGAAACACGCGTCAGCACTGCCAGACTTTACGGAATGCGCGCCAAGACTGCTGCATTACGTCGACGCTTGGACGGCACCGCCGCCAAGTTCCACGACCACGACCTATATAAGAAGCTCGTCGCACGCTGATCACTTGAGTGGGTATGTCAGCGGGCCACCGGTCACCCCATGTCAAACCATGTCAAACGCGTTGATGGTTTTTGCGCAATGTGTACTCAGCTTGACTGCACCGGCAGGCATACCCGATGGAGCAACACGCGTCACAACTGCCAGACTTTACGGAGTGCGCGCGCCAAGACTGCTGCATTACGTCGACGCTTGGACGGCACCGCCCGCAAGTCCACGACCAGGACCTATATAAGAAGCTCGTCGTATGCGGATCACATCAGTGAGCATTTCAGCGGGTGAACGGTCAACACCATGTCAAACCCGTTCCTGCTTTTCGCGCAGGTTGTACTCAGCTTGACTGGACCGGCAAGCATACCCGATGGAGCAACACGCGTCACCACTGCCCGACTTTACGAAGTGCGCGCGCCAAGACTGCTGCATTACGTCGACGCTTGGACGGCACCGCCCCCAAGTTCCACGGCCAGGACCTATATAAGAAGCTCGTCGTACGCTGATCACTTCAGTTGGCATGTCAGCGGGCCACCGGTCAACACCATGTCAAACCCGTTCCTGTTTTTGCGCAGATTGTATTCAGCTTGACTGGACCGGCGCGCATACGCGATGGAGCAACACGCGTCACCACTGCCAGACTAAACATGTGCGCACGCCAAGACTGCTGCATTACGTCGACGCTTGGACGGCACCGCCCCCAAGTTTCACGGCCACGACCTATATAAGAAGCTCGTCGTACGCTGATCTCTTCAGTGGGCATGTCAGCGGGCCACCGGTCAACACCATGTAAAACACGTTCCTGCTTTTTGCGCAGATTATGCTCAGCTTGACTGGACCGGAGCGCATACCCGATGGAGCAACACGCGTCAAAACTGCCAGGCTTTACGGAGTGCGCGCGCCAAGACTGCTGCATTACGTCGGCGCTTCGACGGCACCGCCCGCAAGTTCCACGGCCACGACCTATATATGAAGCTCGTCGTAGGCTGATCACTTCAGTGAGCTTTTCAGCGGGCCACCGGTCAACACCATGTCAAACCCGTTCCTGCATTTTGCGCAGATTGTACTCAGCTTGGCTGGACCGGCACGCATACCCGATGGAGAAACACGCGTCACCACTGCCAGACTTTACGGAGTGCGCGCGCCAAGACTGCTGCATTACGTCAACGCTTGGACGGAACCGCTTCCAAGTTCCATGGCCACGACCTATATAAGAAGCTCGTCGTACGCTGATCACTTCAGTGGACGTGTCAGCGGGCCACCGGTCAACACCATGTCAAACCCATTCCTGCTTTTTGCCCAAAATGTACTCAGCTTGAATGGACCGGCACGCGTAACCAATGGAGCGACACGCGTCACCACTGCCAGACTTTACATGTGCGCACGCCAAGACTGCTGCATTACGTCGACGCTTGGACGGCACCGCCCCCAAGTTCCACGGCCACGACCTATATAAGAAGCTCGCCGTACGCTGATCACTTCAGTGGGCATGTCAGCGGGCCACCGGTCAACACCATGTCAAACCCGTTCCTGCATTTTGCGCATATTGTACTCAGCTTGGCTGGACCGGCACGCATACCCGATGGAGCAACACGCGTCACCACTGCCAGGCTTTACGGAGTGCGCGCGCCAAGACTGCTGCATTACGTCGTCGCTTGGGCGGCACCGCCCCCAAGTTCCACGGCCATGGCCTATATAAGAAACTCGTCGTACGCTGATCACTTCAGTGGTCATGCCAGCGGGCCACCGGTCAACACCATGTCAAACCCGTTCCTGCATCTTGCGCAGATTGTACTCAGCTTGACTGGCCCGGCACGCATACCCGATGGAGAAACACGCGTCAGCACTGCCAGACTTTACGGAATGCGCGCCAAGACTGCTGCATTACGTCGACGCTTGGACGGCACCGCCGCCAAGTTCCACGACCACGACCTATATAAGAAGCTCGTCGCACGCTGATCACCTGAGTGGGTATGTCAGCGGGCCACCGGTCACCCCATGTCAAACCATGTCAAACGCGTTGATGGTTTTTGCGCAATGTGTACTCAGCTTGACTGCACCGGCAGGCATACCCGATGGAGCAACACGCGTCACCACTGCCAGACTTTACGGAGTGCGCGCGCCAAGACTGCTGCATTACGTCGTCGCATGGATTGCACCGCCCCCTAGTTCCACGGCCACGACCTATAGAAGAAGCTCGTCGTACGCTCGTCACTACAGTGGGCATGCCAGCGGGCCACCGGTCAACACCATGTCAAACCCGTTCCTGCATTTTGCGCAGAATGTACTCAGCTTGACTGGACCGGCACGCATACCCGATGGAGAAACACGCGTCACCACTGCCAGACTTTACGGAGTGCGCGCGCCAAGACTGCTGCATTACGTCAACGCTTGGATGGCACCGCCCCCAAGTTTCACGACAACGACCTATATAAGAAGCTCGTCGCACGCTGATCACTTGAGTGGGTATGTCAGCGGGCCACAGGTCACCCGATGTCAAACGATGTCAAACGCGTTGCTGCTTTTTGCGCAGTGTGTACTCAGCTTGACTGCACCGGCACGCATACCCGATGGAGCAACACGCGTCACCACTGCCAGGCTTTACGGAGTGCGCGGGCCAAGACTGCTGCATTACGTCGTCGCTTGGACGGCACCGCCCCCTAGTTTCACGGCCACGACCTATATAAGAAGCTCGTCGTACGCTGATCTCTTCAGTGGGCATGTCAGCGGGCCACCGGACAACACCATGTCAAACGCGTTCCTGCTTTTTGCGCAGATTATGCTCAGCTTGACTGGAAGGCGCGCATACCCGATGGAGCAACACGCGTCACCACTGCCAGGTTTTACGGAGTGCGCGCGCCAAGACTGCTGCATTACATCGACGCTTGGACGGCACCGCCCCCAAGTTCCACGGCCACGACCTATATAAGAAGTTCGTCGTACGCTGATCACATCAGTGGACGTGTCAGCGGGCCACCGGTCATCACCATGTCAAACCCATTCCTGCTTTTTGCCCAAAATGTACTCAGCTTGACTGGACCGGCACGCATAACCGATAGAGCAACACGCGTCACCACTGCCAGACTTTACGGAGTGCGCGCGCCAAGACTGCTGCATTACGTCGGCGCTTGGACGGCACCGCCCGCAAGTTCCACGGCCACGAATTATATAAGAAGCTCGTCGTACGCTGATCACTTCAGTGAGCTTTTCAGCGGGCCACCGGTCAACACCATGTCAAACGCGTTCCTGCTTTTCGCGCAGATTGTACTCAGGTTGACTGGACCGGTACGCATACCCGATGGAGCAACACGCGTCTCCACTGCCAGACTTTACGGAGTGCGCGCGTCAAGACTGCTGCATTACGTCGACGCTTGGACGGCACCGCGCCCAAGTTCCACGGCCACAACCTATATAAGAAGCTCGTCGTACGCTGATCTCTTCAGTGGGCATGTCAGCGGGCCACCGGTCAACACCATGTGAAACCCGTTCCTGCTTTTTGCGCAGATTATGCTCAGCTTGACTGGACCGGCGCGCATACCCGATGGAGCAACACGCGTCACCACTGCCAGGCTTTACGGAGTGCGCGCGCCAAGACTGCTGCATTACGTCGACGCTTGGACGGCACCGCCCCCAAGTTCCAAGGCCACGACCTATATAAGAAGCTCGCCGTACGCTTGTCACTTCAGTGGGCATGTCAGCGGGCCACCGGTCAACACCATGTCAAACCATGTCAAACGCGTTGCTACTTTTTGCGCAGTGTGTACTCACCTTGACTGCACCGGCACGCATACCCGATGGAGCAAGACGCGTCACCACTGCCAGACTTTACGGAGTGCGCGCGCCAAGACTGCTGCATTACGTCGACACTTGGACAGCACCGCCTGCAAGTTCTACGACCAGGACCTATATAAGAAGCTCGTCGTATGCTGATCACTTCAGTGAGCATTTCAGCGGGCCACCGGTCAACACCATGTCAAGCCTTTTCCTGCTTTTCGCGCAGGTTGTACTCAGCTTGACTGGACCGGCACGCATACCCGATGGAGCAACACGCGTCACCAGTGCCAGACTTTACGGAGTGCGCTCGCCAAGACTGCTGCATTACGTCGACGCATGGACGGCACCGACCCCAAGTTCCACGCCCACGACTTTTATAAGAAGCTCGTCGTCGTACGCTGATCACTTCAGGGGGCATGTCAGCGGGCCACCGGTCAACACCATGTCAAACCCGTTCCTACTTTTTACGCAGATTGTACTCACCTTGACTGGACCGGTACGCATACCCGATGGAGCAACACGCGTCACCACTGCCAGACTTTACGGAGTCCGCGCGTAAAGACTGCTGCATTACGTCGACGCTTGGACGGCACCGCCCGCAAGTTCCACGGCCACGACCTGTATATGAAGCTCGTCGTAGGCCGATCACTTCAGTGAGCTTTTCAGCGGGCCACCGGTCAACACCATGTCAAACCCGTTCCTGCATTTTGCGCACATTGTACTCAGCTTGGCTGGACCGGCACGCATACCCGATGGAGAAACACGCGTCACCACAGCCATACTTTACATGTGCGCACGCCAAGACTGCTGCATTACGTCGGCGCTTCGACGGCACCGCCCGCAAGTTCCACGGCCACGACCTATATATGAAGCTCGTCGTAGGCTGATCACTTCAGTGAGCTTTTCAGCGGGCCACCGGT
The DNA here is from genome assembly GCF_050947875.1 of Dermacentor variabilis. Classification (NCBI taxonomy): domain Eukaryota; kingdom Metazoa; phylum Arthropoda; class Arachnida; order Ixodida; family Ixodidae; genus Dermacentor; species Dermacentor variabilis. The sequence goes on from NW_027460291.1 coordinate 5,750,777, forward strand.
CAACACCATGTCAAACCCGTTCCTGCATTTTGCGCAGATTGTACTCAGCTTGGCTGGACCGGCACGCATACCCGATGGAGCAACACGCGTCACCACTGCCAGGCTTTACGGAGTGCGCGCGCCAAGACTGCTGCATTACGTCGTCGCTTGGGCGGCACCGCCCCCAAGTTTCACGGCCACGACCTATATAAGAAGCTCGTCGTACGCTGATCTCTTCAGTGGGCATGTCAGCGGGCCACCGGTCAACACCATGTAAAACACGTTCCTGCTTTTTGCGCAGATTATGCTCAGCTTGACTGGACCGGCGCGCATACCCGATGGAGCAACACGCGTCAAAACTGCCAGGCTTTACGGAGTGCGCGCGCCAAGACTGCTGCATTACGTCGGCGCTTCGACGGCACCGCCCGCAAGTTCCATGGGCACGACCTATATATGAAGCTCGTCGTAGGCTGATCACTTCAGTGAGCTTTTCAGCGGGCCACCGGTCACCCCATGTCAAACCATGTCAAACGCGTTGATGGTTTTTGCGCAATGTGTACTCAGCTTGACTGCACCGGCAGGCATACCCGATGGAGCAACACGCGTCACAACTGCCAGACTTTACGGAGTGCGCGCGCCAAGACTGCTGCATTACGTCGACGCTTGGACGGCACCGCCCGCAAGTTCCACGACCAGGACCTATATAAGAAGCTCGTCGTATGCGGATCACTTCAGTGAGCATTTCAGCGGGTGAACGGTCAACACCATGTCAAACCCGTTCCTGCTTTTCGCGCAGGTTGTACTCAGCTTGACTGGACCGGCAAGCATACCCGATGGAGCAACACGCGTCACCACTGCCCGACTTTACGAAGTGCGCGCGCCAAGACTGCTGCATTACGTCGACGCTTGGACGGCACCGCCCGCAAGTTCTACGACCAGGACCTATATAAGAAGCTCGTCGTACGCTGATCACTTCAGTTGACATGTCAGCGGGCCACCGGTCAACACCATGTCAAACCCGTTCCTGTTTTTGCGCAGATTGTATTCAGCTTGACTGGACCGGCGCGCATACGCGATGGAGCAACACGCGTCACCACTGCCAGACTAAACATGTGCGCACGCCAAGACTGCTGCATTACGTCGACGCTTGGACGGCACCGCCCCCAAGTTTCACGGCCACGACCTATATAAAAAGCTCGTCGTACGCTGATCTCTTCAGTGGGCATGTCAGCGGGCCACCGGTCAACACCATGTAAAACATGTTCCTGCTTTTTGCGCAGATTATGCTCAGCTTGACTGGACCGGCGCGCATACCCGATGGAGCAACACGCGTCAAAACTGCCAGGCTTTACGGAGTGCGCGCGCCAAGACTGCTGCATTACGTCGGCGCTTCGACGGCACCGTCCGCAAGTTCCACGGGCACGACCTATATATGAAGCTCGTCGTAGGCTGATCACTTCAGTGAGCTTTTCAGCGGGCCACCGGTCAACACCATGTCAAACCCGTTCCTGCATTTTGCGCAGATTGTACTCAGCTTGGCCGGACCGGCACGCATACCCGATGGAGAAACACGCGTCACCACTGCCAGACTTTACGGAGTGCGCGCGCCAAGACTGCTGCATTACGTCGACGCTTGGACGGCACCGCTTCCAAGTTCCATGGCCACGACCTATATAAGAAGCTCGTCGTACGCTGATCACTTCAGTGGACGTGTCAGCGGGCCACCGGTCAACACCATGTCAAACCCATTCCTGCTTTTTGCCCAAAATGTACTCAGCTTGAATGGACCGGCACGCGTAACCGATAGAGCGACACGCGTCACCACTGCCAGACTTTACATGTGCGCACGCCAAGACTGCTGCATTACGTCGGCGCTTCGACGGCACCGCCCGCAAGTTCCACGGCCTCGACCTATATATGAAGCTCGTCGTAGGCTGATCACTTCAGTGAGCTTTTCAGCGGGCCACCGGTCAACACCATGTCAAACCCGTTCCTGCATTTTGCGCAGATTGTAATCAGCTTGGCTGGACCGGCACGCATACCCGATGGAACAACACGCGTCACCACTGCCAGGCTTTACGGAGTGCGCACGCCAAGACTGCTGCATTACGTCGTCGCTTGGGCGGCACCGCCCCCAAGTTCCACGGCCATGGCCTATATAAGAAGCTCGTCGTACGCTGATCACTTCAGTGGTCATGCTAGCGGGCCACCGGTCAACACCATGTCAAACCCGTTCCTGCATTTTGCGCAGATTGTACTCAGCTTGACTGGCCCGGCACGCATACCCGATGGAGAAACACGCGTCAGCACTGCCAGACTTTACGGAATGCGCGCCAAGACTGCTGCATTACGTCGACGCTTGGACGGCACCGCCGCCAAGTTCCACGACCACGACCTATATAAGAAGCTCGTCGCACGCTGATCACTTGAGTGGGTATGTCAGCGGGCCACCGGTCACCCCATGTCAAACCATGTCAAACGCGTTGATGGTTTTTGCGCAATGTGTACTCAGCTTGACTGCACCGGCAGGCATACCCGATGGAGCAACACGCGTCACAACTGCCAGACTTTACGGAGTGCGCGCGCCAAGACTGCTGCATTACGTCGACGCTTGGACGGCACCGCCCGCAAGTCCACGACCAGGACCTATATAAGAAGCTCGTCGTATGCGGATCACATCAGTGAGCATTTCAGCGGGTGAACGGTCAACACCATGTCAAACCCGTTCCTGCTTTCGCGCAGGTTGTACTCAGCTTGACTGGACCGGCAAGCATACCCGATGGAGCAACACGCGTCACCACTGCCCGACTTTACGAAGTGCGCGCGCCAAGACTGCTGCATTACGTCGACGCTTGGACGGCACCGCCCCCAAGTTCCACGGCCAGGACCTATATAAGAAGCTCGTCGTACGCTGATCACTTCAGTTGGCATGTCAGCGGGCCACCGGTCAACACCATGTCAAACC